>NW_013674283.1:0-3968 GCF_000517525.1 Limulus polyphemus | reverse complement strand
AGTTAAAATCCATACTAAGACTGTTGAGAACATATTCAGTTTATACCTAAACAAAAACAGTTAAAATCCATACTAAGACTGTTGAGAACATATTCAGTTTATACCTAAACAAAAACAGTTAAAATCCATACTAAGACTGTTGAGAACATATTCAGTTTATACCTAAACAAAAACAGTTAAAATCCATACTAAGACAGTTGAGAACATATTCAGTTTATACCTAAACAAAAACAGTTAAAATCCATTCTAAGACTGTTGAGAACATAATCAGTTTATACCTAAACAAAAACAATTAAAATCCATACTAAGACTGTAGAGAACATATTCAGTTTATACCTAAACAAAAACAGTTAAAATCCATTCTAAGACTGTTGAGAACATAATCAGTTTATACTTAAACAAAAACAGTTAAAAGCCATACTAAGACTGTTGAGAACATAATTAGTTTATACCTAAAAAACAGTTAAAATCCATACTAAGACAGTTGAGAACATATTCAGTTTATACCTAAACAAAAACAGTTAAAATCCATACTAAGACAGTTGAGAACATATTCAGTTTATACCTAAACAAAATTAGTTAAAATCCATACTAAGACTGTTGAGAACATAATCAGTTTATACCTAAACAAAAAACAGTTAAAATTAGTAGAAAACGAAGTTAAAAACGCTTTCGTATCATTAATTGGAACGGACTTTTCATTTTTCAATGTACTGAATAATTCAAAGGAACTCGCCCAACAATTGAAATGATTTGAGCACTGGTGTTAGAGATGGGAATATTTTGGTAAAATCCAGGAAGAATTTCAAGATGGTGACAAGTACTTGAAGCGAAGAATGAAAATGTAGTCGAAATGATGAAACAATAGAAAGTTTCAGAAAAGTTTAATGATCATGAAGGAAAGTTAAGAGATGAATTACAAGAAAAAAATAACATTTACAGAATAATTTGTTTTTTGTTTGTTTAAAGTTACGCACAAAGTTACACAATGGGCTATCTGTGCTCTGCCCACCACGGGTATCGAAACCCGGATTCTAGGGTTGTAAGTCCGCAGACATACCGCTGTGCCACTGTGGGGCTACAGAATAATTACGAATAAAAATCAATCTCATTATAGACAAGATTGAATAAGACAAAGGCTGAAGTCAAATAAGCCATAGAACATATACAGGAATTATTCAATCTTGTTGTTGGAACAGACATAAAGGCTGAAGTCAAATAAGCCGTAGAAGCTATACAGGAATGTTCCAACAACAAGATTGAATAAGACATAAAGGCTGAAGTCAAATAAGCCAAAGAACATATACAGGAATGTTCCAACAACAAGATTGAATAAGACATAAAGGCTGAAGTCAAATAAGCCATAGAAGATATACAGGAATGTTCCAACAACAAGATTGAATAAGACATAAAGGCTGAAGTCAAATAAGCCATAGAAGATATACAGAAATGTTCCAACAACAAGATTGAATAAGCCACACAGTACGTACAGATTGAAGTTGAAAAAGTCACAGGAAATGTACAAAAGGATTCGAACAACATCAGAAACCTACGAATTATTACAACAACAAAGTTAATGAAGTACTCGAGGATTATAACACAATAAAGATGATGAAGTACTCAAGGATTATTACAACAACAAAGATAATGAAGCATTCAAGGATTAGAACAACAATAAAGATGATGAAATATTCAAGGATTATAGCAACAATAAAGATAATGAAGCATTCAAGGATTATGACAACAAAGATGATGAAGTACTCAAGGATTATAACAACAATAAAGATGATGAAGCATTCAAGGATTATGACAACAACAAAGATGGTGAAGCATTCAAGGATTATAACAACAATAAAGATAATGAAATACTCTAGGATTATAACAACAATAAAGATGATGAAGTACTGAAGGATTATTACAACAGTAAAGATGATGAAGTACTCAAGGATTATAACAACAATAAAGATGATGAAATACTCAAGTATTATAACAACAATAAAGATGATGAAGCATTCAAGGATTATAACAACATTCAAGGATTATAATTATTGGTAACACTACGTGACAATACAGTATATTGTTTGCTATAGTAGTAACACTACATGACAGTACAGTATATTGTTTGTTACAGTAGTAACACTACGTGACAATACAGTATATTGTTTGTTATAGTGGTAACACTACGTGACAATACAGTATATTGTTTGTTACAGTGGTAACACTACGTGACAATACAGTATATTGTTTGTTACAGTGGTAACATTACGTGACAATACAGTATATTGTTTGTTATAGTAGTAACACTACATGACAGTACAGTATATTGTTTGTTATAGTAGTAACACTACGTGACAATACGGTATATTGTTTGTTACCGTGGTAACACTACGTGACAATACAGTATATTGTTTGTTACAGTGGTAACACTAAGTGACAATACAGTATATTGTTTGTTACAGTAGTAACACTAAGTGACAGTACAGTATATTGTTTGTTACAGTAGTAACACTACGTGACAGTAAAGTATATTGTTTGTTACAGTAGTAACACTACGTGATAATACGGTATATTGTTTGTTATAGTAGTAACACTACGTGACAATACAGTATATTGTTTGTTATAGTAGTAACACTACGTGACAGTACAGTATATTGTTTGTTACAGTGGTAACACTACGTGACAATACGGTATATTGTTTGTTACAGTGGTAACACTACGTGACAATACGGTATATTGTTTGTTATAGTAGTAACACTACGTGACAATACAGTATATTGTTTGTTATAGTGGTAACACTACGTGGCAATACAGTATGTTGGTTGTTATAGTGGTAACACTACGTGACAGTACAGCATATTGTTTGTTACAGTAGTAACACTACGTGACAGTACAGTATATTGTTTGTTACAGTAGTAACACTACGTGACAGTACATTATATTGTTTGTTACAGTGATAACACTACGTGACAGTACAGTATATTGTTTGTTACAGTGGTAACACTACGTGACAATACAGTATATTGTTTGTTACAGTGGTAACACTACGTGACAGTACAATATATTGTTTGTTACCTATATATATACCACATATATATCTAACAGAACTATTATCAATATTTTTGATAAGATGTGATCAAACTAAAATGTTTAAATGGTAAAAAGTTGATCTCTTATTTCATTTATTAATTTCAAACTAATGTGTGGCTTTTGGTATAAATGAGAGATAAATCTTTCTTAGCGGGCAATGTGAATAAACGGAAAGCAGCCGTTGCTATAGTTACAACACGCTTTATCGAACACAATGATTGCCAGACTGAACAGCGTGAGTCATTTCACCCGATGATTGACAAATAGTAATAACGATAGTTTTGCGTGTTGAAAGAGGTGTTGATATGTAGGGTACAGATGTAGAAAGCTTATAGTAGAGTTCCTTTTAAATGATTGTTAGGTTGAAGTTCAGGTAACATGACTAGTTAATACTTGTCTTCTCTCACTTTGGAGAATTGAATCTACTCACATCACTTATCCTTCAGATTTCTTAATATAACAAAATATTTGTATTAGGAGCATTATTTTACTTAAACGAAACGACCTGAAACTCCTGGAAGATTTCAGGATATTTTACTCTATATTCGACTCTTCTGCTGACCTGGAGTATTAGTATTATAAAATGAAACGCTGGGTTATTTTATTGGTTCAAGTTTCCTGCTCACTGGAGTATGAAGCGTATTGTTCTTTAAACGAAATTAATTCACAATGAGAAACGACCTCGTTGCTAATGATGGAAACTAAAAGCCGATAATACAATCATAGACAACTCTACAATTACAGATCGTTGTCTTATTTATCAAGGAAATAAAAAATACTCCCCTATTCTAACAGTTGATTCTCTGCAATTACAGATCGTTGTCTTATTTATCAAGGAAATAAAAAATACTCCCCTATTCTAACAGTTGATTCTCTGCAAT
>NW_013674282.1:16873-28259 GCF_000517525.1 Limulus polyphemus | reverse complement strand
CCCACCTGCTTCTATTATCAAAAGGAAGAATAGTTGCCAAACCCATGTGCTTGTATTCTCAAAAGGAAGGATAGTTGCCAAACCCAGGTGCTTCTATTATCAAAAGGACGGACAGTTGCCAAACCCAGGTGCTTCTATTCTCAAATGTAAAGGTAGTTGCCAAACCCAGGTGCTTCTATTATCAAAAGCAAGGACAGTTGCCAAACCCAGGTGCTTCTATTATCAAAAGGACGGACAGTTGCCAAACCCAGGTGCTCTATTGTTGGCGTTATTTACCTGGACTGAGGAGTTTCTTCTATCTTCTTACTCTCCCATTGTAGCCAGTGTTATAAAGATGATATCAAATGATACTGGGGCACGCTTGCTCCTATACTGCAACAATATCAAGTAATTCTTTCTGTTGATTTTGGGTAGCCGAGCAATGGATAAACTATTATTATTGGAATTGAGTCGAACTGCAATGCCACCATATTCAGTGCAGGCAGTCGTATTAGAAATGATGGCAACTTCTTTTTAATATTATCCCCCACCCCCCACCATTGTACAATTATACAGTCTTGTGAAAACAAGATTAATTCCCGAAATGTTTTTAATTTATTGCATGGATTGTACTCTGTGGTCTTTTCTGAGCTATACATCGGAGTTATTTCTTTATAATATCAAATTGTATTCTCGTAGGTATCTATTTACTTATTAATTGGCTGACTAAGTTACCATAGAGACTGTTCATATGTACTTGCCAGCCAATTAGACTGTTTGATTGGTTTAAGAAAGAAGTGCAAGAAATGTTAACATATTTTGACAGAATTCTGGACGTCATACGTTATAATAACACCATTGCCTGCCTTTTTTTAACTCATTTAGATTATGTTTTAGAGTTAGTAGATGTTATATTCTAATCATACAGAGAATTTTATAAAGCTATTGTTAGAACACATCAAATACTTTTCCGGAGATAGATACACAATTCTGTAAAAATATCTTGAAGGAAAAATATTTTGAAGTATTACTTCATCGATACTACCAAAAACATATCTTATTTAGAACCCGCCTTGTCTGTTATCTAAAGAAATCCGAGACCTAACCCAGCCAGAATTATACAACCTACTCTGAGGTGTAATTCAACTGCCAGGATCATCAAAATAACCTGTTTTTGGAAAGAAGACTAAACCCTATGGATATACCGCGACCTCAAAGAGGTGAAGGATACCACCTGACTGAACGCTTTCCTGACGAAGAACAGATGAACCTTTGTTTGAGCTCATCCAAATTTCTTCTGTTAAATGCTCGATAATTTTACAATTCCTTTGAACAAGTGTCTGTGGCTCACACAGTCTGACCTCCACCGAGATTAATACTTTATGTATACAGATAGTATTCTGCTATTAGGAAGTGTGTATGAAACATCCAAGAGGAAACTGAAATTGGTAATCGAAAGATTGATAACAAATGATCTAAAATTTAAACTAAAAGGCCCGGCATGGCCTGGTTGTTAGGGCGCTCGACTCGAAATGTGAGGGTCGCGGATTCGAATCCCCGTCATACCAAACATGCTCGCCCTTTCAGCCGTGGGGGCGTTATATTATGACGGTCAATCCCACTATTCGTTGATAAAAGAGTAGCCCAAGAGTTGGCGGTAGGTCGTGATGAGTAGCTGCCTTCCCTCTAGTCTTACACTGCTAAATTAGGGACGGCTAGCGCAGATAGCCCTCGTGTAGCTTTGCGCGAAATTCAAAACAAACAAACAATTTAAACTAAATGATGATGTTGTTGTTTGAAATTAAGTACAAAGCTACACAATGGGCTATCTGTGCTCTGCCCACCATGGATATCGAAACCCGGTTTCTAGCATTGTAAGTCCGCAGACATACCGCTGTGCCACTGGGGAGCTAAGCCAAATGAATTACAAATTATGCACTGGTACTTATCATAATTTGGACATATACCAAAACGACTGGTAGTTATAAGTGAAACCACTTATAAATATTAAATTTGTTCTCAGTTTTCTGTGTTTTGCACATTATTGCAATTAATTATAGGGGGCGTTGTATTTATGTGAAAAGTGACTGCAATAGATATATTAGTTTCTGAAGAACGTATGTTGATAAGGATCTTAAAGTTATAGATGCGTCGTTTCACAATGTCGGGAATATATAGTAGCTTTGGTCATATGTCAGAATTTAATATTGTAGGGAGGATTGATTGCACAAAGAGAGGGGAGGACGACATTCCTACAATCTTTACACGTGATATTTGCGTAAGTAGTAAAACTTTCTCTAATGAGAACTGACTCTTTAGTTTAAAATAAAGCAATATATTATCAGAAGACGTAAACGTTAAACTGGATGTCAGCAGCGAAACAAAATAAATGGGTAAACGCGCAATCGGCATTACAGCTGGGAGAAGTGGATTTTCCCGGTTTCATTAGCCAACCAGGCTATAGCAGTTTCCATGAATTGGACAGAAAAATCGAAATCCCAGTAATATTCGAAGCCAGTTGCATTAAATTAAACATTTGAAGAAAAATTGACAGTTATCAAGTAAAAAAGATTCGTTGACACTCAGCTTATTGTTGTTGTTGTTGTTTGTAATTAAGCACAAAGCTACACAATGGGCTATCTGTGCTCTGCCCACCATGGGTATCGAAACCCGGATTCTAGCGTTGTAAGTCCTCAGACATACCGCCGTGCCACTGGTGGGCGACACTCAGCTTAAAAGCACTATATGTATTACTACTCAACATATCTTACTAAACATTTTAGGTTTAGCTATTTAGAACCGTCTTTAGAATAATTCCACTTCAAATTAAAGTCATTGTTCGTTATCGCGGCAATCATCCATGAAACATACGAAACAAAAGCATAATATTTCAGAATTCTCTTTAAAGATAATAATTAATTACGATCTTTCAGACTGTATTTAAGTATGCGTGTCACGAACACGCAGAGATACGACTGGTTTCATTATACGTGATCTTATGTACGACAAAAGAGTAGTGATATTGACTTAAATTTCCTAGGTTTACCTTTCAGTCTGCCTTACTGAAAGCTCACTGTCGTCAGTTGAATATTTATTATTTCAACAATAAACGAATTTCATAGTTTTCTGTTTCATGCCTGTAGTATTCTCTGTTATACTGCTGAAAAACCGCAATATTTTAATATTTTATGGAGCTGTATTTCCAAAGTATTTTCAATACGGTTTGCTAATAAAAAATGTGGTAAAAACATATTAAAGTTTACTCATAGTAGAATGAAATAAACTCCTTAGAACATATTATCATCTTGTAACTGGAGCTCGTCCAGTGCAACGTTAAAATATTTCTTTTAAAGTTTACAAACCCAAAATTCCTGTGCATCATGGTTGCCTAGCTACAAGATGGAAAAGTGCCAGTTTATAATCCAGAACTTAGGTCAATTATATGGATACATCAGAAAAGAAATGTTCATTTTTTCAAAGAACTGGTAGTCAAATCTTTCATCAACAAACATAATTCTGAACATAAGTCATGATTTTTTTTCCCGTCAGTCTAGTTTTTATTAAGTTGGAGTGAAACGTAGCATACGCAAGCGAATTACGAAATCAATCATTTCTACCTACCTTTAACCTGTGGTAGAGCATTTGAGTTATAGCAGGTCTTCGAGAAACTGGAAATAACTTTGGCACTGATTTATGATCGTAACTTTATCGGATAGGGTTTAAGCCTCACTTGATGTTGTAGAGTAAGTTTGATATTAGCTAAATTCTAGAAGAAAAAAAAAGTTTGTTTCAATAATATTCCTTTACCCTTCCAGTTGTTTAGAACCATCTTTCGGCTTTCCTTATCAGTTACATTTGATAATAAAAAAGAAATATTCACAAACATCATATAAACGCATAATTAACTTACTCAAATTTGTGGTTACTTTTGACATTTGCTTTATTAAGTTGTAAACTATCTTAGATATTTAATGCTCAATAAAGAAGCGTAAGGCCTACCGATAGATAGTTCGGTAAAGCATGAAATAGGTAAAAATATGATATTAAACACAGATGAATAAAAACGAACTTATAAATTTGAATATTAAAATATTATTTTCTTGTAAAGACCATGTAAAGCATTTTGCTGTTTTTAGAATGTTCCTCATGACTTAAATAGAGAGCATAGATGTGTGCTGTAGTCACCATTTCTACACAGCGGTTTGTCTACGGACTTATACCTCTAGAAATCGGGTTTCGATACCCGTGGTGAGAAAATCACAGATAACCCTTTGTGTAGCTTTGTGATTAACTACAAAACAAACAAACACTTGGCATAGATTCCTCGTTCTTGTTTGGTTCTTGTTTGTCAGTCCATCTCAAAACGAGCATAGTGGACGAATTTAGCAAATTAATTGTTCAAGATATTTGAAAAAAAATTAAAACTAATTTCGACTATACTCTATGCTAATAGAAAGTCAACATAAAACTAGTTAAATCAAAACAAATATTTCCGCGTGAATCTAATGATAAATAATTAAAGACTAAAACATGTATTTGTTTTTTTTATTTTACATGCTCTAAGCCGATAGAATGTCAACATAAAACCAGTTAAACCAAAGCATAAATTTAATGATAAATAATGAAGGACAAAACATGTATTTGTTTTTTTTATTTTACATGCTCTAAGCCGATAGAATGTCAACAAAAACCAGTTAAACTAGAGCATAACTTTAATGATAAATAATGAAGGACTAAAACATGTATTTGTTTTTTTATTTTACATGCTCTAAGCCGATAGAATGTCAACAAAAACCAGTTAAACTAGAGCATAACTTTAATGATAAATAATTAAAGACTAAAACATGTATATGTTTTTTATTTTACATGCTCTAAGCCGATAGAATGTCAACATAAAACCAGTTAAACCAAAGCATAAATTTTAGTGTGAATTTAATGATAAGTGATAAAAAATTAGAACATGTATTTGTTTGTTCCGGTGTGTCAAAACATAAATCTAGCGGGAAGAGATACTTATCTATAAACGTGGCAGTAAATTTGTTAAAGCAAAAACATCTTCTGGTTCAAAGTGGTGTTTTTGGAAGAGCAAAATAAGTAATTTATCCGATGTCTGTATTTACACTTGCTTATAAGCTACGTGTTTAAATATCTGTTTCGATACTTTTCAAATACCAGCATTTTCTGTTTAGAGGTTCCAGCACTGGAAGTTAAATGTCACGGTTCTTCATTTTCTTATTTTCAATTTCTGGCAAATGTCTGGAAAACAGTGCTAATTTGTTTCGATCATGCATTGGTATCAGCAGAAATTTATTTATAAAATCTCTTTATATATATAATTAGTCTGTTATATATTATTGATATAAAATGTAAACTAACTTTTGTGTGGAGGTAGGGCTGTAATAATAGCTATTTTACTGCTATATTAACATGGCTGATCAGCTTGATGTCATGTCAGCCAGAACTGAGGTAAGAACATTTCTTTAATGTCAATCGTTAGCGTTAGATAGTTGCCATAGGATGTTCCAGTTTGTTTCATTTTCTGATAATCTTATGACACACTCGCCTCCTGTGTCAGAAAACGGAAACTTTCTTCTTTAATAAAACAAATAACGTTATATTTCGGATTTATGTAGAGTTTTTATCGATTTTACCCAGTCCTTTAGAGAGCGTAATTTTCACGGTGTTTTCTGACAGGTCTGAAAAAGCCGTTGAGAACGAAAAGTGGGTACGGTCTAGACTAATTAATTATATTAGTATGAGATTAATTCTGAAGTATTAGTCGAGTTGTTGCGAAATTTTTCAACCACGAAAGGGTTTTTGGCCACAGCCAAGTATTTCACATCTTAAGTGATTAAACCTAAAATACATGCCTAATGATTTTTTTTAATTGTAGAAAAAAAACCTCCTATTTGTCATGTCATAGGTTTGGTTTGAATTTCGCGCAAAGCTACACGAGGGCTATCTGCGCTAGCCGTCCCCAATTTTAGCAGTGTAAGATTAGTGGGAAGGCAGCTAGTCATCACCACCCACCGCCAACTCTTGTGCTACTACTTTTACCAACGAATAGTGTGATTGATCGTCACATTATAACGTCCCCACAGCAGAAAAGGCGAGCATGTTTGGTAGGACGGGGATTCGAACCCGCGAGTCGAGCACTCTAACCACCTAGCCATGTTTAGGTCATTTAATGGATTTTATGGATACGCTTATTTGACTACTTACCCATTATTCATTTTGTTGGGAAAGTGGTGTAATGGGTAATAAAACTATAAACAAATTAATAAAAAATTGTTGTATTTATCTTAGGTTTACACTTCTTCCTGAGTGAAAGTAACTTAACCTTCTATCATCATTCACACGAGTTTTGAGCATCATGGGATGCTCATATAAAACTCTCTTCTAATCCAATACGTTGAACCGAAACAACCAGTTCCTATTTCCATGTTCACGAGCATCAGCTGCATATCAAATAAATATACACGTGTATCACATATGGTACCCAGGTGCTTTAATATTATGTTCTGTGTATCACATATGGTACCCAGGTGCTTTAGTATTATGTTCTGTGTATCACATATGGTACCCAGGTGCTTTAGTATTGTGTTCTGTGAATCACATATGGTACCCAGGTGCTTTAGTATTGTGTTCTGTGTATCACATATGGTACCCAGGTGCTTTGGTGGTATGTTCTGTGTATCACATATGGTACCCAGGTGCTTTAGTATTATGTTCTGTGTATCACATATGGTACCCAGGTGCTTTAGTATTATGTTCTGTGCATCACATATGATACCCAGGTGCTTTAGTATTGTGTTCTGTGTATCACATATGATACCCAGGTGCTTTAGTATTGTGTTCTGTGTATCACATATATGATACACAGAACATAATACTTAAGCATCTGGGTACCATATCATGCACAAGACAGGAATAGTATTAAGATATTCAGCAAATTTCTTTAAGTCTTTAATGATGCACCGGACAGGATCAGAATTAAGGCATTCAACAAATTACTTTAAGCCTTTAACGGTGCTCCGGAAAAGATGAGGGTTAAGACATTCAGCAAATTGCTTTAAGCCTTTAACGGTGCTCCGGAAAATATGAGGGTTAAGACATTCAGCAAATTGCTTTAAGTCTTTAATGATGCACCAGATAGGATCAGGGTTAAGACATTCAACAAATTTCCTTAAGCCTTTAATGACTTTTGGTAGGTTTCAACTATTTACGGGCACGTTTCTCTAATTTGTTCAACTTAACACATATTAAGTTTTTGTTTTCACGACAGAGCTAACGCACATTTCCGAATAAAATGAAAGTCAAATGAAAAAGGTTGGATGAAAATATATCACAGCGGAATTATTGATGTAAAGCTACGATTAAAAGCGATAACCCATTTTTTTTTCTCCTTTTTCATGTGATTACACGCCCGTACATACTTGTCTTAAGTACTACTAAAAGACATGAGTCTCTTATCTATTTCTGTTACAATTATTAAAAGATCCTAAGGGGAATTATATCTTTAGTGACAATTTGCCGCCTAACACCTTTTAATTGTAGAACTTTAGTAACAATATTCTATAATAATAGCTTGATTAGTTTGTTTCTTGAATTTCGTGCAAAGCTCCACGAGGGTTATCCGCGCTAGCCATCCTTAATTTTGAAGTGATATAATAGAGGGAAGGCATCTAGTCAACACCCCTCCCCCATCATCAGCTTTTGAGCTACTCTTTTACAAACAACTAGTGGGATTGACCGTCACATTATAATATCCCCACGGCTGAAAGGGCGAGCATGTTCGGGGACAGGATTCGAACCCATGTACTACAGATTGGGAGTCGAGTGGCCGGTAATAATAATAATATAAACATATTATAATAATAATAGTAATAATAGCTATATAAAGTAAATAATCAATTGTAAACAATTAACCAATTTCAGCGCTACGTTTATTTAAGAAAATTAAAGTATTGTTAAATAGGTTTCAAAGAAAATTCGATAGTATGATTTATGTTGTAAGTGATTTTTTTTTAGAAAAACAAGCAGATGCTTCGGAAATGTACTTTTAGAGATGTCGTATCTGGAAAACACAAAGAAATCTGAAACTAAATGAGACACCAGTATTTGAAACAGCGTAGTGGATACCATGGCGATGAAATCGTGATTTTTCAGCTATGGTGTCAGTTTAATCGAGAGCAGTTTCTTTGAGAAACGTTTTCATTATACAGTTCCAGTATAGTTGTTTGGATGCGTCTAATACCGTGGTTTGTTTTGGAGTTGCTGGTATAAATATATTTTTTTCGCACGAAGAAATATTTTGTTCTCTGAAATCATCAAGTTTCGTTTACTTAGCTTTACTACCGTGTTGCTGTTTTGATAAAACATATTAGCACAAGAAAATCTTCTTGTTTATGTGTTTAATCTACGCGCTTTCTGTCACTTTGCGCCTAGTGAAAACAAACCTGCTCTCCAAAAACGCTAGGACTATCTAATAATTTAATCTAAGTATATATATATATATATACCACATATTGTTATGGCCATCCTTAACTAAGACTATCATCCTTTCAAAGGCGTTAGTTCTGTTTGTCTTCTTTCTCATTCCCTACCCCTAGCTACACTGAAGTTGTTATCTGCACATAAAAACCTAACATTTTATTTATTTCAAAATAATTATTTTTATTTAAGACACTTCTCTCCGAAAAATGTTGATGGCGCCAAAGATACATACGTAGTATCTCATATGATTACTTCCTATACACAATTTTTATAACAAATAAATACATGTGTTATAATAGCACAACATAGGCGTACAAATTGCAAAGACCAGTTAAAGGTAGATCTTAAGCTCTTAACGCCCCTTCAGCTCCTTCAGTTAAATATAGTCACGGACACCCTTCTACTCAGAATATAAAAATAATGAATTTCTGTATTTAATTACATGTATTTTTAAAGCATGTTTCTTTGTTTGTAACTAAGCACAAAGCTGCACAATGGACTATCTGTGCTCTGCCCACCAAGGGTAATCGAAACCCGGTTTCTAGCATTGTTTTAAGTTATGTATTGCGAGTTTGAACAATAGGCTGGGCAATTATATATGATTCTCTGGTGTTTATATGTCTGCATATTTGCTCTGTTAGGCCTAGGCTATACTATAGTTTATAATGGACTATCTGTGCTCTGCCCACCAAGGGTAATCAAAACCCGGTTTCTAGCATTGTTTTAAGTTATGTATTGCGAGTTTGAACAATAGGCTGGCCAATAAAATATGATTATCTGGTGTTTATATGTCTGCATATTTGCTCTGTTAGGCCTAGGCTATACAAAAGTTTATACAGTTTTCGAGATGACATTTAAAATTAGCTATTCCATTAAACCAACACGACCCCTCGAGTGTGGTTTGTGTCCAATACTACTTAACGTATGTTTCTCTTGCCCAATTAGTTGTTGTTGTTGGTGCTTGTTATTAAGCACGAAGCTGCACAAAGGGCTATGTGTGCTCTGCCAACCACGGTTATCGAAACCCGGTTTCTAACGGTATAAGTCCGCAGACATACCACTGTGCCACTGAGGGGCAGCACAATTGGAGAAAAATTAGAGAAACTAATTAAATAACAATATTCCGTAAATTTATGCAACACACAGTAAGTCTTCGGACACATAGAACTTTGCGATCTCCCCAGATTGTCAAAATGGAAAAGTGAAGGAAGGAAAATAAAAGTTCTTCATTTGGAATAGCCTAAATAATACCGAGATGCATTAACAATAGTCTTAAATACTTTAGTTTTCTTTTCATTTCTAAAAAAAAACATAAGACAATATCTACCAATATTGTGAAATATGATCGGTCGGCCTAACCATTGAAAGGCCACTTTACGGCCCGCAACGGTTAAGAAGTTGGCAACCACTGCTTTAGGGGTTAATCAGTTATTTGTACGTAATATTTGTTTGTTTGTTTGAAGTTAAGCACAAAGCTACACAATGTGCTATTTGTGCTCTGCCCACCACGGGTATCGAAACTCGGTTTCTAGCGTTGTAAGTCGACAGTCATACCGCTGTGCCACTTGGGGGCAATGTACGTAATATTAAGTTTGGTTTCTTTGAATTTCGCGCAAAGCTACACGAGGGCTATCTGCGATAGCTGTCCCTAATTTAGCAGTGTAAGACTAGAGGGAAGGCTGCTAGTCATCACCACCAACTGCCAACTCTTGGGAAACAGTTCTCATAAGAAAGAGCATATTTTGTTTGTGCACCTTAGGTTTGAATTTCGCGCAAAGCTACACGTCCCTAACTTAGCAGTGATAGAGAAGAAGGAAGGCAGATAATCAACGCCACCCACCATCAATTCATGGGCTACTCTTTTACCAACGAAGAGTGGAATTGAACGTCACAATATAATGCCCCCACAGCTGAAAGGGTGAGCATGTTTGGTGGGACGGTGATTCGAACCCGCGACTCTCAGATTGCGAGTCTAGCGCCCTAATCACCTGACCATGTAATATTAAAAAAAGGGGTGAAACCTGAATAACGAAAGCTTTGCAAAATCATTATCGTTGATTCGAAAAATAACACTAAACACTGAGTGCCTATTAAATTTAACCTACACTGTTTTTTGTTTTTTTTAACGTACGTAATTTATTTTTATATAACACACAGCACTTATACTTTTTTAACACTTACATAATTCGTTGTTACATAATTTGTGCGTCAGCAATACCAAGCGTGGGGCGCGCGTATACCCGATTCGAACTTATTACTCCTCAGGATCTCTACAAGCCTACCCTTAAATTGAAATTCATTTTGGCACGATTAGAGCTAAATATTCTATGAAACCTTGAGTGTGGTGAAATACATCAATTGAAAGGTTGAAATCTCCTGAGTCCAAAACTGCAATTTGATCTCAAATCGGTCAAGAGATGACGTAGCTATGAGCTAAAAGTTTGTACTTGAAAAAAACAATTATGACAACACAGAGCCCTTCTATGAGCCGCTATGCCGCGGCTAAAAAAAGGTCTCGTAGATTAATTTGCTCTAATCTTGCATCAAAGAATTTCAAGTGTCACGGCTATTGAGAATTCCTTCTTGTTAATATAAATATATTGAGTTCTAGCAGTCAACTGTAACAGCGTGTATCAGCTGTAAACAAGTTAAATAAAAGGTTTTTCGGATACAAATGCTTCGCGAGTTGCTTCATTTCTTAAAAACAAAAAAAAACGTGTAAATAATGCAATAAAGAAGAAACTAAACAAAGAAACTTTCTGCCTCACTCAGTCTCCAAAATCAGTTAGATTATAGAGAGTATCGTCTTCAAAATTTAAATAGTTAACACTACACAGACACGTGGGACTATTTCAGAGGCCCGGCATGGCCAGGTGGATAAGGCGCTCGACTCACAATCTGAGGGCAGCGG
>NW_013674282.1:10987-15930 GCF_000517525.1 Limulus polyphemus | reverse complement strand
AGAGTTGGCGGTGGGTGGTGATGACGACTAGCTGCCTTCCCTCTAGTCTTAACACTGCTAAATTAGGGACGGCTAGCGCAGATAGCCCTCGTGTAGCTTTGCGCGAAATTCAAAAGAACAAACAAACAAACAGACTATTTCAGTATTTTGAGAATTCATAATCCCGTTTTTATTGAAGTAAACGTATACTGTTTTTTATATAATCTAGCAGTATAAAAGAAATCAGCTGAATAAAGATCTTTGAAGTACCATTTTCTGATGCACTATTGAAATAAACGATAAGAATATCAGAATATAACTAAATTTAAAGCTTATCTCCTTTTATTATTCTTAGTTCATGGTAGCTCATCAGTAACAGAAAGCTTTCTAGCATTATCTGCACGATAATACGCGTCTCTTGGGTTCCTTTTTCACACCAAGGAGATTTTAGGAATTTCATCAACAAGGACTCTTATATTGAGTATTAACTAGCTCCAAACATTGCACATTCTCTAAAGTAGCTTATGTGTTTAATGATAAAGAAGAAGAAGTAAGTTAAGAGGTTTTTGTTGGTGTCTGGTCTTGTGCTTGTCTGACACGGAAATGTTCCTGTTGTTGGTGTCTCATCTTGTGCTTGTCTCATACGGAAATGTTGTGCTTGTCTGATACGGAAATGTTGCTATTGTTAACATTTCCGTATGAGACAAGCACAAGATCAGACACCAACAATAGGAATATTTCCATGTCAGACAAGCACAAGACCAGACACCAACAATAGCATCATTTCCGTATCAGACAAGCGCAAGACCAGACATCCACCAACAATAGCAACGTCTTCGTATCAAACAAATGCAAGACTAGACACCAACAATAGCAAAATTTCCGTATCAAACAAGTGCAAGGCTAGACACCGACAATAGCAACATTAACTTATCAGACTAGCACAAGACTAGACACCAACAATAGCAACATTTCCGTATCAGACAAGCGCAAGACCAGACACCAACAATAGCAACATTTCCGTATCAGACAAGCACAACATTTCCGTATTAGACAAGAATAAGACCAGAGACCAACAATAGCTCTAGTCTTGCATTTGTTTGATACGGAAACGTTGCTATTGTTGGTGTCTAGTCTTGCATTTGTTTGATACGAAAACGTTGCTATTGTTGATGTCTAGTCCTACACTTGTCTGATACGGAAATGTTATTATTGTTGGTGTCTTGTCTTACACTTGTTTGATACGGAAACGTTGCTATTGTTGGTGTCTAGACTTACATTAGTCTGAGATGGAAACGTTGCTATTGTTGGTGTCTAGTCTTGCATTAGTTTGAGACGAAAACGTTGCTATTGTTGGTGTCTAGTCTTGCATTTGTTTGATACGGAAATGCTGCTATTGTTGATGTCTAGTCCTACACTTGTCTGATACGGAAATGTTATTATTGTTGGTGTCTAGTCTTACACTTGTCTGATACGGAAATGTTATTATTGTTGGTGTCTAGACTTACATTAGTCTGAGATGGAAATGTCGCTATTGTTGGTGTCTAATCTTGCACTTTTCTGATACAGAAATTACAATACTAACTCCTTCATCATTTTTAAACATTTATAAACAGAAGTTTACCTTTACGAAACTTTCTTTTAAGATAAAAAACCAACTCAAAAATGATGTCTTATCACAAAAGTTTGTTAAGTATTTTAGAGAAATCGGTTTCGTTTGGTTATTTCGGAGTAAAGCCACATTGGACTAGCTGCTCTGTCCACCATGAGGAATCGAACGCCGGAATTTAGCGTTGCAAGTCCGTAGACTTACATCTGTATCAACGGAGGACTCACAGAACTTTTAAAATCTAATTTCGTTAGCTTTTTTTTTTTTTACAGGTGGGATGTTTCTCCAAGTTCAAGTTATGAAGTTATAAAGGAACAATATACTACAATTATCACGCATTAAATTTCTTAATAAACATTAGGATCCTGTATGTTTTGTTGTTTGTTTTATAGACCTGTTTTAACTATTAAAGCGTCGATGTGTTTCATTCTCCGGTGGCCAAGTAACAGCCTAAACATTTGTCTTTTTAGATTATATAATTATCTTGAAAATAACATATAGATATATGTCACGAATAGTCAGTTATTTAACATCCTCTACTTTAAAACTAGTATAAGAAATAACTTAAATTTATTTATTTCTAATCCCATAGCCTCTTGAAAAACGTTCGTTTTAGCTCGTCCCCCGATCGGTTAACGGTAAGCTTATGGACTTACAACGCTAAAATTTGGAGTTCGATTCCCCGCGATTGGCCCAGCAGATAGCCCATAGTCGCTTTGCCCTAAAACAAACACACATAGAAACTGATATCTTAGCTCTATCAACAAATAATATGAAAACGAAAAGTAAAATATTGGTAAATGAACCCAATTAGAAAGTTTCGAGCAAAGGGAGAGAGAAAATAAAGCTAAAAATGAAAAAAATAAGAACTTTGCTAGAAAAAAACAAACGTTAAATAAAAGTAATACTTTGAAATTGGGAGGATATGATCCAATAAGAAACAGACAGTTACATTCAGAAAATTCTAGAAAACTTTTTGGAAAAAATAAGTGAAGAAGAAATAAAAATTGGTTATTCAAATTTTATCCCATATTAAGTCAGAAATCAGACAAAGGGAAGTATAGATTCAAAGCAACTAATGAAAGTGGATAAAATTAAATTGGTAAGTGTTATCTGCCAAATGTAATAAAAGGCTGACTGTAATATATATGTATATATGAAAGATTATTTATTTAAAATTATATTACATTTTTTCGTCTCAGGTTTTATAACTAAGTTTATATATATATATTGGAAAACAAGCATTAATCTACTACGTAAATAAATTGAATTGTTTTTAAAATATGCTCTCATCATAAAATTGAAAGAAAAATCTTTAACCTGATTTAAGCATCGCTCGGAGATATTATCAGATTCGCCTTATCCCTAGTCTTCCACTGCTAAATTAGGGACGGCTAGCGCAGATAGCGCTCATGTAGTTTTGCGCGAAATTCAAAAACAAACAAACAAATTATCAGACTCCATCCTCACTCCGAGATGTTCTCAGATACCAGCCTCACTCAGATTTTTTTATTAGATACCACTTTCATTCAGAGCTTCTTTTTTTTTCAGATACAAACTTCAATCAAAACTTCTGTCAGATAGGAGTTAAATAAGGCTTAAAGTTAGGCTGAAAGTTCACAACTTTTGACTTAGAAAAATGTCATAAATATATGACTAATATATCTTTGGTAGTGTCTTTTACTAATGCTTAAATAAACTGTTTTCCAAGGATATTATAATTTTTGATAAAAGCGCTCGCGTATGGTACAGTGGAATCCTTGAAGTAAAGCTTATTAATATAATCAAGTAACTGAAATTTCAAAGAGGATTTTTGTTCTTGACAGTGTACATTACGATTCATCGTGACATCTGGGTACTTACCAGCAGAAGCCAGTTGGTTAATCAGGTTTCTCGGTTGAACCTTTTCTTTTTCAAATCTCTTGTTGTACAGAGTTTCGAATTTCTCGAATGATGGTTGAGATATCTCTTGAAACATTTCATTCTTGTAGTTGGTTTTAGAAACATTTAGACTTAAATTCTGAATCCTAAAATTTATTTCAATGTGTTTATGACAATGACGTTAAACAGGCTTAAAAGACTGAAAACAAATAATTAAAAACTAATGAAGTATTTCATAAGAACTAGTTAAAAGTAAGTTAACTGTATGGTATTATCTAGTTAATCAAGTGTATTTTGAATATTTCGATACTCGTGATGAGTAAATCACAGATAACCCGTTGTATAGCTTTGGGCTTAACTTCGAACAAACAAAATGAAGACCTCCAGTGGTTCAGTGGTAAGTCTGTAGGCTTACGACGCTAAAAACAGGATTTCGATACCCGTGGTTGGCACATCACAGATAATCCATTGTATAGCTTTGTGCTTAACTTCGAACAAGCAAAATGAAGACTTTCAGTGATTCAGTAGTAAGTCTGTAGGCTTACGACGTTAAAAACAGGATTTCGATACCCGTGGTTGGCACATCACAGATAATCCATTGTATAGCTTTGTGCTTAACTTCGAACAAACAAAATGAAGACTTCCAGTGGCTCAGTGGTAAGTCTGTAGGCTTACGACGCTAAAAACAGGATTTCGATACCCGTGGTTGGCACATCACAGATAATCCATTGTATAGCTTTGCTCTTAAAAACAACCAGCCCACCAACCAGTTTATAAATCAAGAATACTAAAACCTATATAGGATTAATCTGTGTTATATCAGTCATTTGAATTAATTTTAAGCATTGTAGCGAATAATATCAAATGAATATAAGTACAAAATAAAGAATAGAATACGGCGCTAGTTAGGAAACTCAAAACCTATGAAGTGTAATATTTGAAGTTTGAATGTATCAAATATTTGAACAAAAATATATTTATAAACAGTTTTCATGTCTTAACTGAAAGTGTGTGATTGCATCACCACCACCCCTCCTATCGATAATATTTAAATCTGCAGCTACACAATGGGCTATCTGGGCTCTGCCCACCGCGGGTATCGAAACCCGAATTTTAGCATAATAAGCCCTCAGACTTATCTTTGAGCGTCAAAACCTTCCTGTAACACGTTAAATAATATCTTTCATGCAGAAAGCACACAGACAAACGTACCAAAAGGTATAATTTTTGAATTGATTTTACGGTCCTAAGACTTAAACGCAGCAACATTCATGTAGGAAGAAGAAATATAACACACAATATAAAATCAAGGCGCCACCGTTCACGTTAGCATGTCACTTATTAATTATATTGTAGGAAGAAGAAATATAACACACAATATAAAATCAAGGCGCCACCGTTCACGTTAGCATGTCACTTATTAATTATATTGTAGGAAGAAGAAATATAACACACAATATAAAATCAAGGCGCC
>NW_013674282.1:7867-10290 GCF_000517525.1 Limulus polyphemus | reverse complement strand
TTCATCTACTCTACTAATGAAGGAGCTTATTCGTTTCATCTACTCTACTAATGAAGGAGCTTATTCGTTTCATCTACTCTACTAATGAAGGAGCTTATTCGTTTCATCTACTCTACTAATGAAGGAGTTTATTCGTTTCATCTTCTCTACTAATGAAGGAGCTTATTCGTTTCATCTACTCTACTAATGAAGGAGCTTATTCGTTTCATCTACTCTACTAATGAAGGAGCTTATTCGTTTCATCTACTCTTCTAATGAAGGAGCTTATTCGTTTCATCTACTCTACTAATGAAGGAGCTTATTCGTTTCATCTACTCTACTAGATATTAAAAGAGATTTCGGTATACCGTATGTCTTGCTTTTTATCAGGCGAAAAATGTTAGTCATACACGTGATATAAAGCGTACGAACCACACAATGGATTCGCACATCACCTGAATACCATTATCAATCATCATCAGGCTTCTTTGCAGATCCTGGTTTTCCTTTTACTTTTTCATACTTTTCTTTTACTCCAGTGTATCCACGTCGTGGTAAGAGTGTTTCCAGCAGAACCTTTAAGAAGAAACTTTATAGACAAGGATTGAGATTGATATTGTCATTGACGATGAAGAGCTTTCAATTACTCTCTGTACGTTTCTCGTTCCAACACTGGTCACGTTGCAATTTGAGTGCTCGCCTTATTCTAAAAATAAAAACGCGACTAAGTATTTTCTGATTGGTGTTTCACAAATGTATTAGTTCATGTGCACGTTTTAATTACAACTACTTTACACAGATGTCTTAGTTGTTGTACACGTTTTAATTACAACTATTTTACACAGGTGTCTTAGTTGTTGTACACGTTTTAATTACAACGATTTTACACAGATGTCTTAGTCCTTGTACACGTTTTAATTACAACGATTTTACACAGATGTCTTAGTTCATGAACACGTTTTAATTACAAGAATTTTATACAGATGTCTTAGTTCATGTACACGTTTAAATTATAACGATTTTACACAGATGTCTCAGTTGTTGTACACGTTTTAATTATAAGAATTTTACACAGATGTCTTAGTTGTTGTACACGTTTTAATTACAACGATTTTACACAGATGTCTTAGCCCTTGTACACGTTTTAATTACAACGATTTTACACAGATGTCTTAGTTCATGTACACGTTTTAATTACAAGAATTTTATACAAATGTCTTAGTTGTTGTACACGTATTAAATACGACGATTTTACACAGATGTCTAAGTCCTTGTACACGTTTTAATTACAAGAATTTTACGCAGATGTCTTAGTTCATGTACACGTTTTAATTACAAGAATTTTACGCAGATGTCTTAGTTCATGTACACGTTTTAAGTACAACGATTTTACAGAAATGTCTTAGTTGTTGTACACGTATTAATTACAACTATTGTACACAGGTGTCTTAGTTAATGTACACGTTTTAATTACAACGATTTTACACAGATGTCTTAGTTGTTGTACACGTATTAAATACAACGATTTCTTATCGTCTATCAGTTAAACAAATTTTCATGTCTCTTCGGTTTCATAAGAATATAACTGCTCTAATAATGTGTTGGTTGGCTTTTACAACGAAACGTTTAAAAAATTACAAACTGGAATCGCGCGTGGAAGGTCGTCTTTAAAGGCATAAAATGGCTGTAAATATGATAAGAGTTTATTATTTTACAAATGCTTAGAATAGATAAAACATAAGATCATTTTTATATAATATTCGTGTAACAAAGAAGGTCCAGTTTTTGGAAGGTAACTAATTAACATCTTATGAGTATAAATTACACCCAAAAAATAGATTGTCCCAGAAAATTATAGTACCAATGGTTAGCATCATTTCTTTCTGTTAAGTAAAGTACCAAGGGTTAGCATCATTTCTTTCTGTTAAATAAAGTAATGACATTTCAAGTTGTTCTCGTGTTTACTTGAGTTTATTCATTTCAGCTTAATAATTTCGTAGTGTTAATGCTAAATTTATAAAACAATTAACTAGCTTATTGCTAACTTAACAATATCCACTTAAATCTCGACTTTTGTTCTGGTGAAATAAACAAGCACACTTCTTTGTATGTGTAAGACTTATGAGTACAGGGGATTATATTTCTCTCGCATGAGGCTCAATGTTTTGCCAATTGGTGGAAGTTTCATAAAATTATATCACAAATGCTCAGACCTGCATACAGTTATACTTTTGTAAAGCGTACAGCGTTGTATTTACCGTATTTTTCGGAATATAAGACGCACCCTTATTTTGAAGACAAAGTTTTTGGGGAATAAATAAAGCTACAGTCGCATTTGAAAGATTTTTATTGAACAAAAGTTCAGTTTGATACTTTAAAAATTGGTATATATTGTTCTAAACACAAAAGTGCTCAAAAGATCAAAATAAGAAAATACCGTAAAT
>NW_013674282.1:0-7261 GCF_000517525.1 Limulus polyphemus | reverse complement strand
TTACACATGGCTTGTGTATGTCGTATGTATACATATATATTATTCATACCTTCGTTGTATAGGACGCAAGCAGATTTTAACATCAGTTTTTGGGCTAAAAAAATGCGTCTTATACACCGAAAAATACGGTACTCAATAATAAACAGGGGTTTCTTATTAACGCTATAGGTACCAGTATATCCAGCGTTGTTCTTAGGAAAGGTTGTTAAATAAAAGTAATGTGACTATATATTGAGTATGCATACACTATAGTAACCACTGTATCTGAAGGGCTTATATACTGATGATTTAGCCCTAAGTAAATTAATTATGCAGAAAAATAACTAACTTACTTCGACGCTATATATAGAGAGAGGGTTAAGTACTTCATACTAAAACGATTTTTAATATGCAAATCGGCAAGTCACGTGAATATAAATATAGCCAATACAAACTCGTGATTGAACGTTTTGTTTCCGATGTAAAATATTCATACACTCAGATCATAATGATGTGTACTTAATGTACTTTATTGGCATTGGAAAAAAAAAGGAATGTGGATCAACCAGAGGCACTACGACCTTCAAGAAAGAGACTTGCAATAAGTCGTAATCCAGCAGCGGTAAGTAAAGTGTGGCTTTTTGTAACAGGCGGTAAGCAATAGACGAACACAAAGATCAGTGGCAAAGGCCGTCAAAGTGCCATAAGCAATAGGACGTAAGATAATCAAGACGGATCTCTGTCTATAAATCGGCGCAAGTCTCGGGTATACAAATTGCTTCCACGACATATCCGTTCAACCATCGCATACTTCTGATACCTGGAGGATAAAATGGGTATTTATGTCGTTCCATGTTGAGTCGCCTTTGCATTTCTGTGTAATCGGAACGTTGAAACGGGCAGTGGGAAACCGTCGTCCTCATACACTAGCTGTAATGTGGAAAATCTGCAGGGAGGAGTGGTATGTTTTGGACATGAAAGCCTTACGATGATGCCTTTTGCAATGGAGAATGCAGAGCTATTTTAAAGATGCTCAGCCGTTGAGTAGAGCACAACCGGATGTGACGACATGGAACGTAACAATCTGGTGAGGCTTTACAATTGCTTTAATATAACGTTTTCAACCTTTGCACATATTTGTTACACAAGGCATTTTGAACTCGTCATGTTAGTTGTATTAAAGGTACTTTGAATTCGTCATGCTAGTTGTATTAAAGACACCTTGAACTCTTTATCTTAGTTGTATTAAAGGCACTTTGAACTCGTCATGTTAGTTGTATTAAAGGCACTTTGAACTCGTCATGTTAGTTGTATTAAACACACTTTGAACTCGTCATGTTAGTTGAATTAAAGACACTTTGAACTCGTCATGTTAGTTGTATTAAAGGCACTTCGAACTCGTCATGTTAGTTGTATTAAAGGCACTTTGAACTTGTCATATTAGTTGTAATAATGTTGTAGCCGTAAAAACCAGTATTTCTAGTCAATACTTATATTATAAGATCAACATGAAGACACGTAATTCGGCTTTCTGGCTTGGAAACAAAGAGAAAGAGTTTTTATTGAAAATTGTAGAAAAATATTTTGGAAATCCAAAGAAAAGGTGCCTCCATATATGTATTTGTTCATTTTAAACTAATATCAAATGCATATTAATAATAGAATAGTTAAGCCATGAATATGTGGTTAAAACAGCTAGAGCACTAAGATAAAAGTTTCGGTGTTTCATTAATAACCTCACATCCATAGAAACGTTCGTGTCTAATATCCATGTTGATAACCTTAAATAGCTACAGCTAGTTACCTTCTGAAGAGGATTATCATTTCATTTTTAACGCATTTTGTACGAAACATTAACAGAATGAAACTCATTAACTGTACAAACAAGCCTCTGAACTTATACACGTGGAGAGGATTATCATTTCATTTTAACGCATTTTGTAGGAATTGTTAAGACAAACAAATAATACCATAATCCTGAGTCCCTATTGGGTTTACTAAGGCACAAGTGTTAAACATCTGTATTGGGGTAATTTCTCTATCAGTTCACGTGTACCTCTTACAATTTAAAATTGATTAAACGTGTTAATAGAATTGCAGTATTTCTGGAAAATATATAAATACACTTCAGTAATTTTGATGATCACATAGCCTTTATAACATCTTTACAGTGTGTGTGTGTGAGTGTATATTTCTCATATGGAGCAGGAACCCTAACAGAAAACAACGCGTGATTATAAATTACTTTAAAACAATATAAGACTGAAATTTTCACAATTAGGTGCTTTGAGCAGCTCATCAAATCTTCTGGTGTGCAATGAAGAAAACATTTATTTTTTCTGTTGTTCATAACAAAATCTTTGAACTCCGATAATGATTTATATGATAATTCTATAGAATGTCTACTTATGCAAATTGATAAGGCTAGATTTTCGAGAAATCCTGCCTGGAATTAATTTTGCTAACACAAATTAGATGAAGGGATTAGTGCTAGTCCATGGAATATTCAGACATAGCTTAGTCCATGGAATATTCAGATATAGCTTTGTCCATGGAATATTCAGACATAGCTTAGTCCATGGAATATTCACACGTAGCTTAGTCCATGGAATATTCAGATATAGCTTAGTCCATTGAATATTCAGACATAGCTTAGTCCATGGAATATTCAGACATAGCTTATTCCATGGAATATTCACACATAGCTTAGTCCATGGAATATTCGGATATAGCTTAGTCCATGGAATATTCAGACATAGCTTAGTCCATGGAATATTCAGATATAGCTTAGTCCATGGAATATTCACACATAGCTTAGTCCATGGAATATTCACGCATAGCTTAGTCCATGGAATATTCAGATATAGCTTAGTCCATGGAATATTCAGACATAGCTTATTCCATGGAATATTCAGACATAGCTTAGTCCATAGAATATTCAGACATAGCTTATTCCATGAAATATTCAGACATAGCTTCATATAACTTCGAGGAATAATATTTCATAGCTACTTTAGTATTTCCGACTAGATTGTCAATAAATATTTCACAATAGAAATTTATTGGTAAACATTTCTCGTTTATGAGTAGGTATTATTAATTAATTAAGTTTGCAATATTTTCTGACATTCTACTTTTATTTAAACTTTAAAATACATACTCGTTACATCGAAAGTTAAATAATTCGTCTTTGGAAAAATCTAAAACAATCTACCATCTGAAAAAAAAATGACACAGTGACGAAATTGATGTAATGATCTCGACATTTCGCTTACCAAAAGAGATAGCGCAACTGGTAAAAATCTTTGAAGCAGAACGAAAATAGTAATTTTTATTTTTTACTTAAAAAGATGTCAATTTCTAGCTGTGCTCGTTGCGTTATCTTTTCGCGCCTTGATGGTTTGCATACCCCCTTTACCCTCCCTTCGTTCTTCCCCATTGAAGACAGACAGCACTCGAGAATCCAATTTCTTGAAATTTGCCGAGTTAGTGTAGCAAATTTCGACGTGTCAGGAGATGGTGGCGCAACACTTTGAAGTAAAAAAAAAAAGAAAAAAAGACTTTTTCTTCATTTGTCGTATTCTTCACGAGGTACAGCACCGTGCTACATATACGCTTTTAAACTGGGCCAAATCTTACGAAAATATGGCGAAGTCATAGTGCATAGCTCTTTATAGAATAATGCATATCTGTTCTAGAACAAACACAGGTTTTATTTGCTGTCACAATATAAGTTGTAGTGCTAGTGGATTTTCATTTCAAGCACCGGGATATTTTTATCACTTTCCGGAACTGTAAAAGAATATTGTTGGTTTCTAGTTTGTCATATTAAACCAGTAGAATATAATTTCATTTGCGAGAGAAAATCAACTTCGCCTAAATAGCCAACGTCTGATAACAACTTTATTGTTATTATTGTAGAAGATCAAATATATATATATAACTACAGTATTTACCCTAAAATCATAGTGAGCTTAAAAGCAAAAAAACTGTATATATCAAACTGTACAGTAAGTATAAAGATCAACATTAATATTGCGGTAGACACCGGAAACCTAATAGAGAAGTTTCTACAGCTCTAACTCCACAACATCTTCTGATCAGATGGTTGTTTTTTGTGCATTATTTGTTTGACGAGAATTTTTTTTTTCGGGGATATTGGTAAAAACAGCTTACTATTGAATATATTACATGACCATTCTTGTGCACAGATTTCATAAAATAAGTGCGAACATTCAACTTCAACGTTTAAAAATGCACAGTGATTTAATGTATAAACTTAAAAATAAATATAAAAACTCTACACGTTTCGGTAGAACTTTCTCTACCATCTTCAGGTCTCCATTATTGTGCATTTCTAAACTATGAATATTCTCATATATTTTACAGCTTACTAGACTTTCATATATTTTGCTTCAGGTGTATTACGTGTAACCATTTTACAGTAAGACTAAATGGGTTGCTTTTTACTCAACTAATTGATCATACAATTGTTTAGATAATCATAATATTTAAGTAAGTAATACCATTGGTATTTCAAAATTAATTTATATGTATGTTTTGGTGTGTCGTTATGGGATGGGTGTGTACTTGTAGATTTCTCACACCAAAAATATATTATAGATATCGAAATGTTATACTTTTATAAGGACTTGTCTTACAATGAAACTAGTAGTATTTAAACCTGATAGTTGCAGACATGTATAAACAAAATACCAGAAGGATATGATAGTTAATATTTAAGAACTCACCTTTTTTCCTTCTGCTTGAGGTAACCACATTTAAAGGGTTTAATTGCGCATGAGTAATAATGGTTGCTCACAGTTTTATTGAGCTGCTTTCATGTTTGTTATTTGGTATGGTAAGTAACTTAGAACATAATGTTCTCAAAGCGACCGAGATTAGATCTTTTAATGTTATTTAATTACAATGAATTGAGTTGATATGTGTCTTTCAAACTGGAAAGAAAGCCTTGATAATAACGCATTCTGGTTGTTAAGTGTGCTCTTTTCATGAAAAGGTCATTTGAGACGTTTTAATTCTTGCCTTCTTGACAGTAGGTTCAAGATTCATCTTATACGTTTCTTATCCTCTTGTTCTTTAGTTCTATTATAACTATGCAAATAATACAGACACGCTAAAAGAAACTATGCTCTCCAGGGGGACCCCCCCATGTAAGAGTATGAAAAAAAAACCGATTAATGTTCTGTCATTAAAATAAATAAATAATTATTTGTCTACTGCCATCGCATTACCATTTAAATTACCATGTTCGTTAATTCTATCAATAATGATGATGTGCACCGAAAATAATTTATTTGATAATATTTCTTATAAAGGGCTTCTCTGGGTTTTCAAAATTTTTGATCGTGTGAACTATGTATGACTAGTGGATTAACATTAAATTACGTGTACTTCTTAAGCAAGTATTTTTGTTATTTTTATAACGAATGTGGGCCTCCTCTAATTTTTTAGTCCAGTAGACATTTAGAGTCCAGTTCGATCCTGATAATCTCCGAAAAACACGGACCTTTGTTATTACTCAAAGGGATTTCTTCCTTTACATGAAATTCCCATACAGGCTCCAAGGTAGTTTTAATAGAATAGGTAAACCCGGCATGTGAGATACTTGCAAGGTAGTTTTAATAGAATAGGTAAACCCGGCATGTGAGATACTTGCAAGGTAGTTTTAATAGAATAGGTAAACCCGGCATGTGAGATACTTGCAAGGTAGTTTTAATAGAAAATTAAATATATTTCTAAATTCCGATTTAAGAATTATAAGTAGACTAATTATTAACACAAAATATAAACACCCTAAAAACAGCGTATAAAGGGAGCTTTTATATATCGTGAAGGTGCTCTAGTAATACGTTAAATATTGTTGATTATTTATTTCCATAGCAAACAATAGTTGCAGGAGAGTTTCTTCAGGAAGTTACAATACAAAATGTGGGCAGAGCACAGATAGCCCAATGTGTAGCTTTGTGCTTAATTTCAAACAAACAATACAAAATAATTCGCCATTTCTTTTTCTTATTATTACTTCACGTATACTGATAGATAAATATATAATGATGTCCGTCTAGCGAAGAATGTTTGTTAAAAGAAAAAAACATAATTTAAATTTCAAATACATTCTCTGCTAAATTTTCACTCATATCTGTGTATCACAATCAAATCCAGGAAGAAAAAAACAGTTTTAATTTTTTTATAAATAAACCAAGCGACTATGCTCGGCCTCTGTCCATTGGACGAGCCTCGTGTAGAATATTCACTGTAAGTTCGATTTTTTACGTGTATCTACACTAAATATAGCAAGCTTTTAAAAAAAAATTACAAGTCGGCTGTACTCTAAAGATCAGATGAGTTACATAGGTATTTGTTCTTTTGATATGCCTGTGAATTGGTGACGTCAGTCTGCAGACCGCGACAAGGCAGGCTGCAAGACGATGTTCATGTAATGAATCAAAATGCTTTTGTCCATCGTACAGTTTGCATATTGCTTTGGCATAGCCTGTTGAACCACCAAAATGCATATCTACAGGTTTGTTTGTTTTTCAATATCCCTGTACACTGTATTTAGTATTTAGTCTTATGTACCAGAAACTGTCGTTAAATCAACAATGCAGGTTAAAATGAATGGTTCATAATTCTGACATCAAATACATAATTGAATGACGCTCTGTAAGAGGTCACGGCTTGTGCACTTTGACCCTACCCGTGCGCTTTATAATCGTGGTCAGCACAAAGTATCTAAGAAACAGTTTCCATTATTTCTCGTCCGTTAAATATGCTGCTATACTGGAGTGATGTTAAGCAACGAAACGCTTAGAGCTCACTGTCCAACAACTCCTATAACAGTTTTGTAGCTTTTTAATGCTATAAAAATTATAATAATTCCAGTACACACTACTGAACATACTCATTCTGCGTATCTTTGAAGCATGATGCCAGCTGAGGTGTTATTTTCGCTTCGCTTTGATTTTGTGCTTTGAGAAAACATGACATATCGCTTTTATACAGCCCATTTATTTCATTTATGGTGTGTTTCCGTCTTGGGTGAAACGAGGCTATTTTCACACCCGTTTTCTAGCCTATAGTGATTTACCTCTAGAAAACGTTCCTATAATAGCTAAGCCTAAATAAACCTCGTGCGTCTAGCAAAACTATGGCTAAAGCTTAGTTATTTATCAGAATGTTGACTATTTTTTACTGTGTTTCTCTTTTCACATAATAATTTTAAAAGTTTGGGTATCGCTTCAATAAAGAAAATTATTAG
>NW_013674281.1:24596-28954 GCF_000517525.1 Limulus polyphemus | reverse complement strand
GCTTATGGGTATTTCAAAAGGACTGGTTAGTGGCTGGTAATGGAATATTTTCTTTGGTTATAGTCACATCATTTTGTTCAGCTTATGGGTATTTCAAAAGGACTGGTTAGTGGCTGGTAATGGAATATTTTCTTTGGTTATAGTCACATCATTTTGTTCAGCTTATGGGTATTTCAAAAGGACTGGTTAGTGGCTGGTAATGGAATATTTTCTTTGGTTATAGTCACATCATTTTGTTCAGCTTATGGGTATCTCAGAAGGACTGGTTAGTTTTTAAGTCATAAAAGCAAGGCATCTGAAAAACAAAAAATGGATAAACACACTATACAGATCATAGGAGGTGAAAATTTCATGGTTCTGCTCATTCAATACAATCAGTACTTTATAAGAATATAGTCACAACTCATGACAACAGAGTAGAAAATTCCACAGTAGATGATATGAACTCCCAATAGCTATGATTTAAGCTCCTATTTTGTGACAGTGAGAGCAACAAAAATTCAGTACCTTGTGAGAAATACAGCAGTTCATGCACTCTTGCACAAAATGAACAACGATGTGAAAACTGCTTTTAAAAATTTCTAATGTTTTCATCCAATGACAATGGAAGTCCTCCAAGTACAAGAATCAAATGACAAAAGAAATTTGATGACTTAACTGCCACCAATGTACGACCAGCCACAGGAGAACACCAAATGAGAAGCTTGAGATGTGAGCCATGTTACACAACTCAATGTGTATTATTGGTACACAAGAGAACACCAAATGAGAAGCTTGAGATGTGAGCCATGTTACACAACTCAATGTGTATTATTGGTACACAAGAGAACAGGAGAACACCAAATGAGAAGCTTGAGGTGTGAGCCATGTTACACAACTCAATGTGTATTATTGGTACACAAGAGAGAAGCTTGAGGTGTGAGCCATGTTACACAACTCTTTTATTGTAAATGATGAATTTTATATTCTAATTGTTTGAATGTTTTATTCTGGCCAGGCCCAGATTTACTAACTTTTTTCTTGTAAATGATGAACTTTATATTCTAATTGTTTGAAAGTTTTATTCTGGCCAGGCCCGGATTTACTAACTTTTTTTCTTGTTAATGATGAACTTTATATTCTAAATGTTTGAAAGTTTTAATTTGGTAGGCCCGGATTTACTAACTTTTTTTCTTGTAAATGATAAACTTTATATTCTAATTGTTTGAAAGTTTTAATCTGGAGACTCAAACTTGTGATGGAGTAATAGTTGGAGCACTTGTGTTTGCAACATTCTGAGGACTCGAAACTTTAAGTGATCTTGATGAAATCTATACTACATTAGACCCCAACACATTAAACGTTACATTAAACTGTTGTCATCCCTTTAATATTATTGACTAAAATAAGTACCAAGTTTTTGTTATTGCTGATTTATTCTATAATGTACATAATGGAAAAATAATACAGTTTATGGCCTGGAAAGAAAAATTTTCTATAAACTGGAAAATGGAACTTTTACTATTCTTTTTCAACTTTAAGGAAAAACAGCAACTTCATAACATAACACGTTAATCTCAAAGTACTATATAAAATGATTCCCTAAACACAAAAATAAAACAATTTCCCTCTCAGCTCTCCCATTTCCCGAGAATGTCACCATCTCGGAACAAGTAGAACTCCTGAAAAAAAGTTAAAAAACTATTAGATAAACACTAGAAATACACATTTACGCATGTAAATAAACAAGTACTTAAGTATAATATTTTACTAAACTAGAAAGATCAACACAAAGATAAATAATTTGTAATAGAAAATAAATCACTAATATTTAAAAAAAACTCAAATTTAAGTTTTATTTAATGTTTTATATAAACATTTTTATTAAATGAAATTTTTTGCAGGAAATTCTGTTACACCAAACGAAACATTTAAACTGTATATGAAAAACGATTAAAGCTAATTCATTCAAAATTTATTCAATTCTGTAATTAGACACAAGTTGTGTTTAAACATGAATAAGTATTATTTATCATTACATGGGTTTTCAATCATACAAGGAAGTGTTTAATCCCAATTTGTGTTACAGAATCAAGTTAAATTGAACTTCAAGTTGATAAAGTCTGTAACCAGAGTTCATGGAAAATAACTTGATACTTAAGTGAATTTTTTTTACCATTGTAAGAACAATAATAAAATGAGTTGAAATTTAGCTAAAGATAGGTAAGGCTGGCCACAAATAATTAAAAACACTATTCTTTGTTGATTAATCATAAATATGAACTATGCTTTCGCACTCTGTATAAAAAACAAAAACAGCAAAATAGATGCAAAGGAATTAACTCAATTTAGAATTTCTGTTAATGTGAATATTTGACCACAAAACACTCTTTAGGATGTATAAAAACGTTCATATATGCATATACTGAATGGACATTTCCCACTTAACAATACTCCAAGAAAAAGGATACTTACTTATGATTCTTAAATCTATGTGGATACTTGAAAATCAGAATCAATATCAATTCAATGGCCTTCAACAGTACATCAACATAAATTTATTTATTAACCTATACAGTAATCCCTTGATAACTCAGCATCCCTGAAAAATATTCAGACTTTCTAACTGTGCAAGAAGAGTCCTTACAAGTTCTCCCATGCAACTGGAGGCAGTTGAGCAGTTGCCTGATTTGGAATAGCACTATGCAAATCTGAGAGAAATCAGGGCAGGTGTCATCAAATGTTAGCACAGCAATTACAAACAGGGGAAGATATCAGACTTTTTCAAACCCTTGTCAAAAAAAAAAAAAAAAACCCAGATGAAATCTTCCTTCCACCAGTAGTAGAGTCTCTATAACTCTGCCTGCAACATCTGGATACTCTTTCTCAAACACAAATTCTAGTAGTGCCAGCTTCCTTCGCATTACCCCCATGACAGTTGATGTCTTTAGACAGTGAATAATTTAGTGTATTCAAAATGTATTTAATTTTTAATTGATAAAGCAGTGTACAATATTTACCAAAGTGTGTTAAGTCTTCCTACAATCACCTCTGTCACCATAAACTTAAATCATCATCTTCCTTGGCCTGCAGTGCTGTTAAGTATTCATTTTAATGTTCTTTTAATCTAAATTATTTTCAAATAACAGTAGTATATAGTAGTTTATTTGGGCCCAGAAAGTTGTGATTTAGGATGGGAGGAAATTACTTCAATAACTCGGCATGGCTTTAGCCCCATATGTTCAGAGTTAGAGGGATTACTGTATTTTTCCTATTTATTAATCTACAACTTTGATCAATAAAAGAACTGATTTTTATTTATGGACTGTTTGTTCTTGATGTGGTAATCACACATAGCAGATTTAAAATTCTTTTTTAAAAGTATGATTACAATATTCAACACCAAATGAAAGTTAGTAAATCCGGGCCTGGCCAGAATAAAACTTTCAAACAATTAGAATATTCTGGCCAGGCCCGGATTTACTAACTTTTTTCTTGTAATGATGAACTTTATAAAACTTTCAAACAATTAGAATATAAAGTTCATCATTTACAAGAAAAAAAGTTAGTAAATCCGTGCCTGGCCAGAATAAAACATTCAAACAATTAGAATATAAAGTTCATCATTTACCATAAAAGAGGTAGTAAATCCGTGCCTGGCCGACCCCAGTGGCACAGCGGTATGTCTGCGGTTTCGATACCCGTGGTGGGCAGAGCACAGATAGCCCATGGTGTAGCTTTGTGCTTAAGTACAAACAAACCGTGCCTGGCCAGGACTTGATACAAACGTTAATAAACAATACAACATGAATGTGATTGTTATTAATTTCAATAAATAAAGAAATTGGGAAAAGAACCAGAAAAAGAAAAAAAATCCTAATTTCGAAAAAACTCAATATCCAAAATTAAACCACTTCAAGAACAATAACAATATCAAGCAACAATCAGGTAATTTATTTTATATATATATCGTGAACTAATTGGTTCAAGCTCAGGACAATTAGGGTTTTTATTGAGTAGTTAAAGCACGAAGTTACATCTTGTGTGGCAAACTAATTTACATAATTTTTCATAACACTGGTATATGTATGTTACCGCTAAGGGGAAGCTTGTGTCAGTTTCGTATTACATACATACTCAAATTCAATGTGTTATAGCTAGAAAGTTGGTTAGCGTTTTAATATAACTAAAAATTCATAGTTGAACCAAACAACAGAAAGAATAATAATAGGTAAACAAAACCATAACGCTATCTTCCAACCTCTTTTTAACGACAGAATAATACATTACAACAATATTCTTAGAGAACAAAGTCAAATGAAATGTGATTGGAAATGACATAGAAAAATGATATTGTTGCGTCAGCGAAGTCACATGAA
>NW_013674281.1:20374-23610 GCF_000517525.1 Limulus polyphemus | reverse complement strand
AACCAGTCCTTTTGAGATACCCATAAGCTGAACAAAATCATGCGATTATAACTAAAGAAAATATTCCATTACCAAACTTGTTCTTTTCATAAATGAAAACTGATAAAGTTCAAATTGTTAAAAATCAGACAAAATATTGTCATTTATAACAAGATATTTATAAACTTTGGTTAGATATTAAAGAAAAAATCATTTCAACACTGTAGTGTTTGTGTGCTGCATCTTGTCAGTATTCTTGTTAAAGTACAAATTATCTAGTAAGCTGATGCAACACACAAATACACACAGAGATTAGTACAATGTATGTGTTATAAACTGCTCAGTGTTATTAATATTTCTTTACGTACTAAATACGTACCTTTTCTTCAATTTCAACTTTTGTACCACCATATTCTGGTAAGAGCACATCATCTCCAGGTTTAACGCCAACTGGAATCGTCTCTCCTTTCTGTAAAACAAATATCGCTAGTATTGTTTAACCATTGCCTTGTTTTCCAACAGTATTATAAACACGTTAAAATGACTACTTTAATAACAAAACGTGTTCAAATCCACTTGCCTACTCAACAACTGTTGTACAAAGCCATAATAAATATTGTTTTAAATAAAGTTAATCTTGATCTCACAATAAAAAAAAGATATGCTCTGTAATGACTATTCTTTAAAATTCTATGACCAGTATATACGTATTTACAAAAATTCTATATTTCATCACTCTAACAAAAGCTTTGAATTTCAGCTGCATATATTTACATAATCTGATTCAGGTTTTTATCATTTACTTAAAAGGACATCTATTTCTTGACCGAGATGTTATCATATTACAGCAAAAAGAAAATAAATAACAATACTTACACTGTAACTTTATATAACACATCTTGCAATTTATAATAACAATAATAAGAATAAAAGACAAATACCAACAGAAAAATAACTTTTAATGCAGTTTTACATTTAAAGCATATAGTTTGTTTCAGCTTTTCCTTGATCTATTACACGTGTGCTAGGAAGATAATAATAGGCTTGGTAATTGTGAATTCCATAATTGATATGGCTGTAGTGGACCGGTTTTTTCTATTACAAGTGGGTTATGAATACAAGAACTGGATATTAGATTTGGTTACTGTTAATTCCATGACTGATGTTGCCGTAGTGGACCTGTTGTTCTTATCATTGAGGTATTTTATAAAAACTGGATAATCTAAAACATCTTATAAAACTAACGAGCTGCCCAGTTACAGTGCTGAGGAATTCCACCTTTAAAATCCAGTTTGTTTCAATCTTCCCTTGGTTTACTACATGTGGGATAGGAAGACAACCACTGGATATTAGGCTTGAATAAAATATTGTCTAATATCTAAAAACTTACCATTCTTTAGTTATAAAAATATAAGCTGAAATATGCAAAGAATAAAAAACCAAAGGGTTAAATGCATAAAAACTCAAACTGTTGCTATTACTAAATTAATAGCATTTCATGTACAATGTCCATAACATATACTTTGTTTTGCAAGTTAATTCATTTGTAATTTTGGTTTAAAAACATTGTGTTACTTTAGTTGAACTAGATATGTTTAACATTTTCAGCAACTTCTGTATGAGCAGTAGTTATTTAGAATTATTCTTTTATTTTCAAGCAGCTTTTAAACCTGGCAAAATACTGATAATAATAGATACCATGTGATCTTTGTGGAGAAATCCTTTGGAAGTTAGATACCATGTGATCTTTGTGGAGAAATGCTTTGGAAGTTAGATACCATGTGATCTTTGTGGAGAAATGCTTTGGAAGTTAGATACCATGTGATCTTTGTGGAGAAATCCTTTGGAAGTTAGATACCATGTGATCTTTGTGGAGAAATCCTTTGGAAGTTAGATACCATGTGATCTTTGTGGATAAATCCTTTGGAAGTTAGATACCATGTGATCTTTGCTTTGGAAATTAGGGAGTTACTTTCTCAGTGTTCCCAGAGTCAAGATGTGGTTTTTGTTTTCATTTATTTAAATCAGGTAAGTTTTAACTGGAATTAAAACAAGCTTAAACATTTCTTATGTCTATGAAGAAATCCAACCTATTGTTTTGTCCCAATAAAAGAAAATGAGGCTTGCATGATTACAAACAGAAAGCTATAATGGATAGAATACCTGCACGAGAAGCACTGGGACATTTGAATACTAAACAGCCCTAATTTTTACTTCTCTTAAAAACTTACACTTTAGTTCAAAATCTAAATGCACACAGTGATACAAAAATAGTTTGTTGAAACCCAGTTGTTACTTATTAATACTACACATTAACAGTAACAAATTACAATACTGACCTTGTTACAAGCACCAGGACCAGCTGCTAGTACTTTTCTTATTAACACTCCTTGTTAACAGTAATTAATTACAATACTGACCTCCTTACAAGCACCAGGACCAACTACTATTACTTTTCTTATTAGCACTCCTCGTTAACAGTAACAAATTACAATACTGACCTCGTTAAGAGCACCAGGACCAGCAGCTAGTACTTTTCTTATTAACACTCCTCGTTAACAGTAACAAATTACAATACTGACCTCGTTACGAGCACCAGGACCAACTGCTATTACTTTTGCACTTTGTATTTTAGCTTGAGCTTTTTCAGGAATCATGATGCCTCCCTTGGTTTTCAGTTCTGGTTCAAACCTTTGAACTAAAATCCTATCCATTAATGGGATAAGACGCCTGCCAATACCTGCCTGAAAAAAGTAGTGATAAAATAATTTATTTGCATTTTACCATGCATATTCTGAAATCCAACTAACCTAAAATCATTACAAGTACTAAACATATGAAATCATAATATACACCATATCTCTCTCTCTCTCTCTCTCTATATATATATATATATAATAAAACTCTGAGGTTGATATAATTAAATAATACATATGCTGATGCCTGTTTTTACATTTCACTTCAAAATAAGACTAAGAGTAGCATGTTCACAGTATTTGAATGTTTCTTTAGTTTCAAGAAAATTTGAAAGAAATGCCTAAGAAATCAATCTTGGATTATGTACAACAATCTAATTGAAAACCAGAAATACTGTCAGCAAAACCTATGAAACAAAATAATAATATTTACATGATACACCATGTGATGTGGTAAATAGTTTTTAGTAGAGCTGATAATTATATACACATCACATTTGTGCGATGACCTATTGCAAAGACAGTATTCTTTAATAATTCAAGAAATATTAAAAATAAATG
>NW_013674281.1:5855-19408 GCF_000517525.1 Limulus polyphemus | reverse complement strand
CTCTTGGGCTACTCTTTTACCAATGAATAGTGGGATTGAGTGTCACATTATAACTCCCTCACGGCTGAAAGATCAAGCATCTTTGGTGGGATGGGGATTTGAACCCACAACCCTCTGTGTATAAGTTCATAATTTTTGTTAAGAATGTGTTTTGATGCACTTACTTTAGTATTTCTTGATACATTGAGGGAAATTGTCTTTGCAGTGGGCCGTCATACAAACCTGAATAGCACATGTGTAAGGCCTATATACTTATCAGCTCTATTACTAATAGTATTAGTAGAACTGCATTTTAATATGCTCAGTTATTTGCAACTTACTGAACTTAAAATTAGTTTAAAAATACCTAAAATATCACCATACACTGATGAAATCCCCGCCTTTTTTAATTATGGGGACTTACTAATGAAGATATCAGTACTATAGAAAACCTTACATTTAAACTGCATTCAGTATCCTCTTAGAAATTGGAATCACTTTTCTGAGCTATGAGGGAGCATGTGACGGTGATGTACATTTCATCTAAAGTTTTTATTGTAAACTTATGTATAAAGTTTAGTACTCAAGTCTAATAAGCTAATAACACTTTGGCTTTTCTCTGCACCACTCAGTGAAACATGCTTTGCAAGTACAGGTAAACATTTTAAAATAGCAATAGCATTAGCAGGTTAGAGTTTAGAAATTATGATTGACAATGAGATTCAATGTTATTAATATAACTTTGAAACATACACATTAACCCTTACCATGTTATATATCTCGAAATATTTTGTCAGCCAATCTGGTATTAACGAACTTTTTCAATTAATAAAATCAAACAGTCTGAACACTTATTCTCAAATCTAGCTACACACGACTTCTTCCCCACTAGCCTTCTATTCTACACAATACTACCAATAGTATGCTACCACATGGTTTAATTAACTTTACGCATGCGTAATATTTTATTTCCATAAATTATTATAAAAACACATTTTCTCAAAATAAACTAGCTAAAACTGTGAAACATAATAATAATATGATAAATGTGTTCTATAGTGACCTATTATTTCCAAGGAGATATATATTATATAATTATATTATACATATGTTAGCCACGTGACCTGGCTTGGGATCTTCGAACAAATATTCTAGAAACTTCGACCGTAGTACATGTATATATATATATCCCCCAGTGGTTAAACGGTAAGTCTGAAGATTTATAACGTTAAGAACAGGGTTTCGATACCTATCGAAAGCACAGGAAAGATAATTCACTGTATAGCGTGATAACAAACAAATAAGAGAGTGAATAACGTAATAAATAATTGTTGTATTTCTTAATAAAAACTAATGTATACGATTATACTCAAATATATAGATATCTTTGTATGGAATTTTAAATTTACTTACATTTCTTGTTGTGAATATAATTAATTTGTTTGTTTGTAATTAAGCACAAAGCAACACAGTGGGCTATCTGTGCTCTGCCCACCACGGGTATCGAAACCCGGATTCTAGTGTTGTAAGTCCGCAAAAAAAACGCTGTGCCACTGGGGGGGGGGCTATAATTAATTTAAAATGCTCGCAATGTTTGCTATAATTACATAAAGCTCGCACTAGGCTGAAACGTATGCGATCACATGTTCTGAAGTGCTGTTATATGTGTATTTCACCACTGATTTATGAAAAAGCATAAAAAGATGTATATCTTAATCGTGAATAACTCCCTTTGTAAGCTGATATGTTTGTTAAATAGATTTAATATTGTGCTACATAGCTAATCAAGAGTTTTCACTTTTTAACTTTTTAGTAAGTTTTTTTTTTTTTTTTTACTTTCTTAGTGCAAAGCTACAGAATGGATTATTTGCATCCTATCCACCTGGAGGAATCGAACTCCGAATTTTAGCGTTGTAAGTCTGTAAACTGGATATAATATTTTAAAGGCTATATTCACATTAAATATTTAAATCGTCAGTAATTGTTCTATTGTAATGATCAAAGTGTCACATTTCCTGCTTAAATGCACCAGAATTCATCTGTTTATTTAAAAGACATAAAAAGCAGAACAGAATGAGATGTTTCTAAATATGTTCATCCATAAGCTTCTCTTAAATAGTCCTAAATACCAGGTCATCAATACAAAGTCTGGCAGACGATTCGCAGGCTTAATAGTGTTGTAATTTCTTCTGTCATTGAGTAAGTTTTTTATTATTATTATTATTATTTGGGCAAAATAATGCCAAATTCAGTCCACCTAACAATGATAAATTAATCTATTTTATCAATTATATTTGCTACAGGCTACGTTCACCTTGACTCAAGTTGTAGGTCTCAGATTACAAATAACAATTCATGGAAAATACCTGCCACCTAACATACTTGTCATTTCAGCTGCGGGAGCGTTATATTGTGATGATCAATCCCACTATTCGTTGGTAAAGAGTAGTTTAAGAACTAGCGGTCAGCAGTGTTGACTAAATTCCTTCTATCACTTCTAAATTAGGAACGGCTAACACAAATAGCTCTTGAGTAGCTTTGAGCAAAATTCAACAAACAAACAATTAATTGTATAAGTATTTTCAAATGTTTTTACACAATTATTAAAAGCTGGATTTTTAACTGAAAGAAATTAAAAACAACAAAACTTATTATAGTTATTTTAAATATATCAGTTTATAAAAGAAAAGTTGTCATTTTACGTTCATATTGTTACGATGCTGGTAATACGTCATGAGTTTCTAAAAGGATCATGATTGCTCCTGGCAACTCTTATGTTTGCCAGACGCCATCTATTTTTGTATATAAGCTCGGCAAATAAAGCGGAGATATAATTGCAGATAGACAGATATAGAGACAGATAATTGAGTCAAGTGGGTGGTAGTGACGGTAATATAAAGTGTGTTTTGTTATCGAGATTGCAAACGTATTGACTGTGGAAATTTTGTATATTACAAAGTTTGTATCGAGAAAGAACAAACTAGTTTTAATTAAGAAAGGACTTGTATCGCTGAAGTTTCTCGGAAAGAATTTCTACGGGAAATTAACATACTGTTTCGTCTCTGGTCGTTAGTTAATTTTCCGTAAAAATTCTTTTCGAAGAAACTTTAGCGATACAAGTCCTTTCTTAAATAAAACTGGTTTATTTTTTCTGAATACAACTTTGCAATATACTTAATTTTCACAGTCACGCTATAACAAACGTTATAATTCACAACAAACGACTCACGTGCTCGACTCAATTGTCAGTCTCTATCTCTGTCTGCAGTTCATTTACATTGTTGCCCTCACTTCTTGGCGGTCTTATATACAAGAATACCGCACATCTAGTAAACACTCGAGGCTTCACGAAGGGGCATGATTTTTCTAGAAGCTCATGACATGTTACTAGCGCCACGTGATTTCCGCTGTCGTAACAATACGAACAGAGACGCAACAATATATTATACCAGAGTACCACTTTGTTTACAAATGATGTAAAAGTACATAAATAAATGTTCGATTTTTATATACTTAATCCAACTTCAAATGCATAGTTTTTTTCTTTCTTTTTGCACCTCGGTGGCTCAGCGGTATGTCTGAGGACATAAAACTGTAAAACTAGGTTTTGATGTCCGTGGTGGGCAGAGAAAAGATAGCCCATGGTGTAGCTTTGCCCTTAACAACAAACAAACAAACTGTTACTTGTAATCCAGTACCACCCCGTTCCCTGTGACTTAGCTGGAAGTCTGAGGGTTTATAACTCTAAAAATCGGGTTTCAATACCCACGGTTAGCATAGCATTGATAGTCCACCGTGGAACTTCGTGCTTAACAAGAAATAAGAATAAGCCGATGCCTAGAGTGATGAAGCCCCACGTTTTAAAGTAAGCCTGTAGCTAGAGTGATAAAGCCCCACATTTTAAAGTAAGCCAGTGCTTAGAGTGATGAAGCCCCACATTTTAAAGTAAGCCAGTGTTTAGAGTGATGAAGCCCACATTTTAAAGTAAGCCAGTGCCTAGAGTGATGAAGACCCACATTTTAAAGTAAGCCAGTGCCTAGAGTGATGAAGCCCACATTTTAAAGTAAGCCAGTGCCTAGAGTGATGAAGCCCCACATTTTAAAGTACGCCAGTACCATGAAGCCCCACATTTTAAAGTAAGCCAGTGTCTAGAGTGATGACGCTCCACATTTGTAAATAAGCCTTTGACTCTAGTGATGAAGCCCCACATTTTAAAGTAAGCCAGTGCCTAGAGTGATGAAGCCCCACATTTTAAAGTAAGCCTGTAGCTAGAGTGATGAAGCCCCACATTTTAAAGTAAGCCTGTAGCTAGAGTGATGAAGCCCCACATTTTTAAGTAAGCCAGTGTCTAGTGTGATGAAGCACCACATTTTAAAAGTAAGCCAGTGCCTAGAGTGATGAAGCCCCACATTTTAAAGTAAGCCAGTGCCTAGAGTGATGATACTTTTGCACACTTAACTTCTTTTCAACAGGTTGCATACAATGGTCTTAATGTAGAGTTGTAAGCTATATTTTCAATGTTTTATTTAGTTGTTTGCTAACGGGAACTGCTAAAATCACGATGACACTAGGCTTAGGAAGTTTCTGAAAATATTCCTAGAATACCTAGAACTTTCGTGAATGTTAATGGTCGAGAGAATTTATTAAATACCAAAATCAGTGAAGCATTGAGTCAGTGTTCGGTTCTAATAGTAACTGAGGAGTTATTGAAGTTGCCTTATGTCACATTCAGACGCATAGACCACTGCCTGGCATCATCTCTACTTGCTCCATTCCTCTGAAAAGGTAGCTCCGAGTTCGTGGAGAATCACAAGTTGAACAGAGTTGGTCGAAACAGCACAGCGGAGGGAATTTCAGATACGCTCTGTTGAATTCATGTTTGTTTGTTTGTAGGTGAGCACAAAGCTACACAATGGACTACCTGTGCTCTGCCCACCACGGGTATCGAAACCCAGTTTCTAGCATTATAAGTTCGTAGACATACCGCTGTGCCACTAGGGGCATTCATGTTTGTAGATCGAGCAGGCCGCTCCAAAGAGACCGGTAGTCTTCATCTGAAGTAACTCATTCGAGACCCAAACATAGTACGGGCACAGTGGATAATATTGTCATTCACATGGACTAAGTCACCATCAGTCAGGGCTTGAGTTGAAGGGAAGCGAACCAGAATGCTGTTCCTGTTGTAAAAATATTCCAGTTGTTAGAACTTTTTATAAAAATGTTCCTCTTGTAAAATGTCCAAGGACATACGTAAATTTAAAGATAAGTTATCACAATCTCACCAATTCATATCGTTTATGCAAGTCTATTCATTGTAGGCCTTCTTTGCGACATGTGAGTCTTCGACTTATGAGTTACTTTTCTGTGTCTACATACATTGTGACGTCATCAAATAATCGAAATAAGAGACTCTAGTGGCCCCCGGACGCCCCTCCTCATAGAACTGTGAAACTGAGTTCGACTTAATAACTTTACATAGCTAAAGCTCTGCCATCAGTGGTGTCGAAGTACGATCTTACGTAGATGTCTAGGACCTGTGCTACATAGCTATCAATGAGCAGTTCTAGGACACAGAAAAAGCTAATGTTACCTGAGAACACGATGTACATACAACCCTAACGTTTATGTTGACATATGTCACTGTTTTAATAGTTTTCTTAAGGTCATTTCCAAACTCCGTGAAGTGAGGATACATTCTGAACTCACTTATGAAGAGCATGCCTAATCCCAATTGGTTGTAGCCAGGAAATCGTCTTGAATCCAATCTCAACAGTTTTGCTGTGACACTATATCAACGAGATCATAATACAAGCTTTCTGTGATCACAAACCAGCCTCATTGAGTCTAGATGTGGGCAAGTTGGGTTGATGCAAATAACTCCAGAATTCTAAATGGTCAGAAAGTAGTCTTATTCTATTTTCCGGCAACCCCATGCTTTACTTTTACATTTACGCGGATTTTGTGTCGCTTCCAAGCATGGAAAAATAACAAATTGGCTTACAAATAAAGTAGAAGCAGTTTAACGTTGAGTCATTCAGCTTATAGCATACCGAAATCACGTTACAATCTCTCAATGTTTGGTCCACTATGATGCAAACTGTGAGTATTCGAACATTAAAAGTAATAGAAAATAAAGCACGCAGTACAGAGCGTTCCATTTGGTAAAAACTATTTTAAATCAAGGGTATTAATTTTACACTAGTGATAGTAAGCTATAAATGATCCACTCTCACTCATCACTTGAACCTTAAGCCTTCCGCTTGCCATACCTTCAGAGGTTTGAAAACAATCAACAACGGATATTCATTAGCACTGAGAAACACTGATCCATAGAAAATGTTAAGTTTTATGTCACTTGTAACCGATTAGATTTAAGATATCAAACTCTCCGATTTCTGTGTTTGTGATAACCTTGGATTTAACAGTTTTAAGTAAAGTATAATCTCAAATAAAAAGTGAAAGAATTAAATCAAAGTATTAGAATGAAATGTGAATGAAGAAGTTAAAGCTTAAATGTATAAACACTTTTCTCAGCAGTAGTTTTTATAACACACGAGATTTCCTGTTTGTTTGTTTTGTATTTCGTGCAAAGCTACATGAGGGCTATCTGCGCCAGCCGTCCCTAATTTAGCAGTGTAAGACTAGAGGGAAGGCAGCTAGTCATCACCACTAACCGCCAACTCTTGGACTACTCTTTTACCAACGAATAGTGGGATTGACCGTTACATTATAACGCCCCCACGGCTAAAAGGGCGAGCATATTTGGTGGGACGGGGATTCGAATCCGCGACGAGATTTCCTTCGAGCCTACTTTTACTTTCCCCGTGTTTTTTTTTCTCTGTCTGTTTGTTTTTTAATTATGCACAAAGCTACACAAGGGCTATCTGTGGTCTGCCCACCGCGGGTATCGAAACCCGGTTTCTAGCGTTGTAAGTCCGCAGACATACCGCTGTGCCACTGGGAGGCTTTTCTCTGTCTATGGCAAGCTTTTCCGATGAGAAAGTGTAAAACGAGATTGTTACCATTGTCCAAATTATCCGTACCTGTGTACATACGATATCAAATGTGTATTCATCTGATTATTTCGATATGTTGCCCTGCATAAAATTTATAATATTTCGAAATCTTCTAAACACATATCTGCAACCATGATATTGTAGGATTTGTTAAAATTGTTTCTGCTGACAATGTGGCAACAAATGGATAATTCGGAGCCTATCAAAGTGAAATAACATACGCTATAAGGCCTAATCTTTACATCATTCAAAACACAGGTGGCTCGTAGTGGTTGATATAGCAAAGACATTTTTGGAACATTATTGTAAGTTCACTGTTTTTAACGAATTCAATATAAATTACAATCATATTATGTAATGTCCAATCTGTTTTTATTTGAATGAATTTGTTTCTTCATGGTTAGTAGAGTAAATAAGTGTTATTCGTTTTTTGCAATAAAATGAAGAGTAGATTAAACAGTAAGCTGTTTGTATATTTGAAATATTAACAGAAAATAGTCATAGTCTGTTTGAATGCCATCTACCCTTGGTATGTCTTCAGGGGTAGATGGCATTCAATCTTGTTGAGTTCTTAGCTGTACTTAGTGCCATTGGTCGACCATCTATGAGGACCAACTTACATCTGTCTGGTAATTCACGTTATTCAAAGCTGACTACTGATGGCATTCAATCTTGTTGAGTTCTTAGCTGTGTTTAGTGCCATTGGTCGACCATCTGTGAGGACCAACTTACATCTGTCTGGTAATTCACGTTATTCAGAGCTGACTACTGATGGCATTCAATCTTGTTGAGTTCTTAGCTGTGTTTAGTGCCATTGGTCGACTATCTATGAGGACAAACTTACATCTGTCTGGTAATTCACGTTATTCAGAGCTGACTACTGATGGCATTCAATCTTGTTGAGTTCTTAGCTGTGCTTAGTGCCATTGGTCGACCATCTGTGAGGACCAACTTACATCTGTCTGGTAATTCACGTTATTCAGAGCTGACTACTGATGGCCCTTCACATAGCGCGAAAGTTTCAGATTTTTCTCGTGTTTCATATATGAAGAAAACATGTTATTCCTGTGATACTGGGGGTTGAGGGGTGGGGAGGGTACACAGGTGTACCTATTACGGCCGGGGTCCAGGGCTCACTTTAGGGCCCTTGAAGCATTTTCCTTCTTTTCCTGAGAGTATTTTTTCTAATTATCTGATACATTGTTACTGGGAAGATTGAAAAGTGGGGCAGGCCCCCTGCTTCTTACGCCACTGAATTTACCCATTTAGCATCACCATAGATTCACGACCCACACGTATCCTTCATGTTGATGGTTAGTAAACGTGACAACTGCCAGTAGCTTGTACACATTATTTCAGACTTATACTTGTTCATTTACATGACTCATGTCTGGTCAGTGGGACTACACATAAACATTACCGAGTTTGATAAGTTAGGTTTTCCAAGTGTTTCATTTTATATACGAGTTTATTCCTGCGGACAGTAACACACACTGATATCTTACATGCTATGTGGTTTGGTGTGTATAAAGTCCTCCTTTATCTTCAACTTTTGTGTTTCATGACTGGTGACGACACTACAGCTAGACACGTTTAATTTTACTAACGTTTAACATGATAAACTTAGTATCTGATACCAAGTCGATTTGTGTGTTTTGCATCTGACATTTTGTACTTTACACCAGTCCTCTATTGGGTCAGCAGTAAGATGACGGACTTAAAACACTAAACTCCGGGGTTCGATTCCTCGCCTCAGAGAGGCCCTTGTGCTAAAACAACAGCTTCACACCAACTGTACTTCACCAAAGTTTTCTATGAAAGAGACACTATTTTCAACGAATGAGCAGTTAGTTCATTTGACCAGTGGCATTCTCTGTCACTGCCTTTTTAAGATCAGGTTGAAGTCACCTTACTTGTAATTCACACTTCTCTGTTGTGTGTACTGTGAAACACCTGTAATTCACACTTCTATGTTGTGTGTACTGTGGAAAAATTGTAATTCACACTTCTCTGTTGTGTGAACTGTGAAACACCTGTAATTTACACTTCTCCGAACTAGAGCAAATTTTATATTCGAATGTCTGTTCTGTGGAAAGTTTTCTTCCATTCTTCTTTGTATAAAGAAAGATTTCTTCCATACTTCTTTGTATAAAGAAAGCCTGCCACCCATTCTTCTTTGAACCGTGGCAACCCTGAAATTCACATATTCTTGAACCAAAGGAAACTTGGAATAAAACGTCTTAGTATTGTGAATAACGTGCTATTTACATCCCTGTGTTTCGCGAAAATTTTACTACCTTTAGTCTTTTGGATAGCTTTATATTTAATATCAGTGGTTCCAAATCTAAAATAACTCATCCTTTCTTTATACTCTACAGTCTGTTTGAATTTTGTAGTTGATTGTGGATTTATTCTAGACATTTGCAGCATTGTCGAACATATTTATTTGAACTTTTGTATGTAAGTTGAAACTTTAAAAGACTAAATCAGCATTAAAAATAAGAGGAAGAACTTTGACAGTCAGTCAGTTAACCATAGTCATATATTTTAACTATGGTTCAAGGCAATGTTATAGCGATTTAACTAAATCTTTGTTATTTGAAATTAGCCCTCTTAGTGAGTTTTTGTACAGAGTAAAAGATTTACAACATACAATGCATTCTTCTTCGCAAAAACCTATCAGATTATATAAGATGGAAAGAGTAAAGTGATCCCAGTGTTGTCATTATGTTTTTTCTCGCTCATGCCTTAAAAATTAGTAAATAAAATAATCTATTTCTCCAGCTGCAGCATTTTTACACAAACTTGTGACATTGTGTTCGTGAATTTCAACTTGAGCGTTTTATTTGCAAAAGTTAGAGGGATGATTATAAATATTCGTACTTATAACGTCACAACGCTTCTCTAAAACAGATTGTCCAAGGCAATTATGTTTTCTTAAATGTCAATGGCCGAGTGCTACCTAATGGGTAGCATTTCGAATAGTGGATCGGATGTTTTGTAGTTCGCGTCGTGTTACCGCCCAAAACAATTCGCGCTCCATACTTTTTGGCTGCGGATGCCATATAAAAGTGACGATCAAATCATACTATTCAATTAGAGTAGCCGACAAGTTGGCGATGGGTGGTGTTCAGTAACTGCCTTCCCTATAGTAAATCACTTCAATATTAAGGACAACTAGCGCAGACAGCTCTTAAGTAAAAATATACTAACATCTAGCTTTGTTTGATGTTTCACAAAGCAAAAACAAACTCAAATGTAAGCCAACTGTTTTGAGTATTTCCACAATGTTACGTTCGCCACTAGATGGTGCCGCTGTTCAATAACAACAGTATTGCATGAAAGATGGCGAAAGCGAGGAAGGTAATGTCAGTAATCTCTCAAACAATTATATTCACGTCATTTTTCTTATTTGTCTCACCAAAAGAACCAGAAAGTAAGCAATATTCAATTTTTAAAAACAAAATGATCTTTCTTAAAGAGTAAATACAAAGTTAATAAGTTTTAAATTTAAATAATCAATAAGTACTAAGTTACGGTAAGGTTGTTATGATAGTTGTACCACTACCAGTATCATCTACTACTGAGTACTAGTGCTATCGAAGTTCAGTCAGCTTGAAAAATTTTGGTTAGTTCTAAATTCATCTATCAAGCTAAAAATACGAAATAATCCTTATTAATATTATGTTTACAAACATCTATGCTTGTTCAACCAGGATAATCTCCTGTGTTCCATTTGGGCTGTTTAGTGTTACTTGGCACATACCTCTCCTTTTAGGGTTTCTGCCATTGTATGTTTCTACCTTGAAACCCTTCTTTATCTAGGGACCACTTTCCTACCACCCTTACTGGATGGCTCAGCCAACACCTCTGGTTGGTGTATTCTTCCCTGGATGTTGATTCCCACAGGCTTTTTCACATTCTATCTGTCTCACTAACCTGTGTCTCATTTTCACAAACCCTTATGTGAGGTCTTTTAAGCTGATGTGTGGATGACTCCTCACACATTCTTCTCACATTATCTTCATCATCTGGCTATTTTGTCTTCTGTAGGAATTTGACTCCCTTTGGTTGCTAATCTTCAATCTATGCACCAACTTTGAAAAGGTTAAATAAATTTTCTTTTTCAACATCCCTTTCTTCTTTACAGGATCCTGCCAGATGGCTGGTTTTGCCTCCCAAGGTATGCTTATTTCTCTAAATCTGCATTGGGCCAGGAGTAACAGAAAGAACTCAACTCTTTTGCCCTGGCTATAAAAATGCCTATGTTGAGAGTGTGTTCTGCAGGACCTAGAGGTATTACAGTCTAGTCAATGTTGAGAGTGTGTTCTGCAGGACCTAGAGGTATTACAGTCTAGTCAATGTTGAGAGTGTGTTCTGCAGGACCTAGAGGTATTACAGTCTAGTCAATGTTGAGAGTGTGTTCTGCAGGACCTTTGGAAAGTAGGGTAGTGATGGCACTGTCTGTGTAGTCCTCAAGCTGCTAGTGTTCCCTTTTTCTACAGCTAGAGTCTGTCCAGTTGAGATGAACTCCATACAGTCTGATTGTACTCTAACCACACTACACTTCTTGGCTTGTGTGCAGGTACTCTATGGTCATATTTAATTTTTGCTTATCCCTGTGACATTTTGGGCTCTTTGTTTCCTTTCCCCGTGTTTCCTTCAGGGCAAAAAGTATACCCTTATTGAGACAAGATATGGTCTTCCATGGGTGTGCTCCTATGGAGCCCCTGCCATTGTTTGTCACACTGAACAGGCTTCATTCAGGCACTTTCTATGAGGAGCTTATCTAGGTTTAATGTTTGCACCAGTCTCTCCACTATTTCAATGTGGGATTCTAGCTATTCTGTGTGTTTAGGTGAGGTATTGTCTTGGAAGTTAACATTTTCCTCACCTGAAAATTCATTTCTGAAAAATACCCCTACACACCTTCCCACCTGTCCTCCCCACCCATTTCTGGTGAACTTCTGTCTCTTGCCTCATCTGAGAATGAAGTTATTTCAAGCACAAGTGCTTAAGAACACTTACTGCACAAAAAGTTTTGTCATCCCTCTATTAGTGGAGAGCTATCGATGCATGATGTTATCATATACTAATGCAGTTCATGTTAAACATGATTTTTAGGTGGGAGTTAGCTCAAGACTAGTGTCATGCAAATATCATTGGCAAATGTGCAAGGGATCAAGCTATAATGTGTGTAAAGATGAGTACTGAAAATACATTTTCAGATAAGGAAAATGTTATGTTTTGAGATTTTTGTGACAAATGAAATACTTTAGGTTCTTATTGTATAGAGAGTTCAGTGTGGTCTTTAAAACTACTTGTAGATTATAGTAGCTTTACTAGTATAGAGAGTTCAGTGTGGTCTTTAAAACTACTTGTAGATTATAGTAGCTTTACTAGTATAGAGAGTTCAGTGTGGTCTTCAAAACTACTTGTATATTATAGTAGCTTTACTGGTATAGAGAGTTCAGTATGGTCCTTAAAACTACTTGTATATTATAGTAGCTTTACTTGTATACAGAGTTCAATGTGGTCTTCAAAACTACTTGTAGATTATAGTAGCTTTACTTGTATAGAGAGTTTATGTGGTATTCAAAACTACTTGTAGATTATAGTAGCTTTACTTGTATAGAGAGCTCAGTGTGGTCTTCAAAACTACTAGTATATTATAGTAGCTTTACTGGTATAGAGAGTTCAGTGTGGTCTTCAAAACTATATTTAGAGATCGCAGTGTGATTAGCTTAATTTTATGTCATAGTTTTGGCAAACTTTGCAAAGACTTATTACTCCAGTTCTAGTTTTCGTTTTGTTGAGTTTAATTCTGGTAATCTCAGTTATCCATCTAAAGAGTCAGCGTAAAATAATTTTCACAAGAAGTAAACAGTTTTATGGTTTTCCAGATATTTCATTAAGAACGAGATTTTCAACTGTAGAAGATTATCATCATGGATTTCTTCTTCTGGTAAATAGTGTAAAAATTTACTCTTTTTAATTTATAGGGCACCGGTATGAAGCTGTGGAACATCACAAGTTCTCACACGATTCTCCATTGTTTATGTTTAAAAGAGAAGTTGAATCAAAGAAGTCATTACCAACAAAAAAAGCCATTATCAAACCAAAGCTGACATTTTCAAAAAATGAAAGTGACACAGATGTAAAGGATCCAGCTAGATATAAGGTTAATAACAAAACCACAAACACTACTGTGGGTCCAGACATCACTAAATACACTGTAAGTACTGCTTCTAAGTGTTTGGAAATATAGGGCTTGTCCCAGTTGGTTCAAAAATTATGTATTTTTATTTATACAGAGATATAGTAAGGAAGTGAGTAGAAATTAGTATGTCTCACTTTTTGTGTATACCTTGAAAGATGTACTAGGATTAATATGACTGAAAAATAGTACATTGTATACCTGAGTATCATATAGCAGCAAGACTGAGAAATAGTACATAGTATACCTGAGTATCGTATAGCAGCAAGACTGAGAAATAGTACATAGTATACCCGAGTATCATATAGCAGTAAGACTGAAAAATAGTGCATAGTCTACCT
>NW_013674281.1:0-4867 GCF_000517525.1 Limulus polyphemus | reverse complement strand
GACTGAAGAATAGTACATTGTATACCTGAGTATCATATAGCAGTTAGACTGAGGAATAGTACATTGTATACCTGAGTATCGTATAGCAGTAAGACTGAGGAATAGTACATTGTATACCTGAGTATCATATAGCGGTTAGACTGAGGAATAGTACATTGTATACCTGAGTATCGTATAGCAGTAAGACTGAGGAATAGTGCATTGTATACCTGAGTATCATATAGCGGTTAGACTGAGGAATAGTACACTGTATACCTGAGTATCATATAGCAGTAAGACTGAGGAATAGTACATTGTATACCTGAGTATCATATAGTAGCAAGACTGAGGGATAGTACATTATACACCTAAGTATCATATAGCAGTGAGACTGAGGAATAGTACATTGTATACCTAAGTATCACATAGCAGTAAGACTGAGGAATAGTACATTCTATACCTGAGTACCATATAGCAGTTAGACTGAGGTATAGTATATTGTATACCTGAGTATCATATAGCAGTAAGACTGAGGAATAGTACATTGTATACCTGAGTATCATATAGCGGTTAGACTGAGGAACAGTACATTGTATACCTGAGTATCATATAGCGGTTAGACTGAGGTATAGTACATTCTATACCTGAGTATCATATAGCAGTTAGACTGAGGTATAGTACATTCTATACCTGAGTATCATATAGCAGTAAGACTGAGGAATAGTACATTGTATACCTGAGTATCATATAGCAGTAAGACTGAGGAATAGTACATTGTATACCTGAGTATCATATAGTGGTAAGACTGAGAAATAGTACATTGTATACCTGAGTATCATATAGCAGTTAGACTGAGGTATAGTACATTCTATACCCGAGTATCATATAGCAGTAAGACTGAGAAATAGTACATTCTATACCTGAGTATCATATAGCAGTAAGACTGAGATATAGTACATTCTATACCTGAGTATCATATAGCGGTTACACTGAGGAACAGTACATCGTATACGTGAGTATCATATAGCGGTTAGACTGAGGAACAGTATATTGTATACCAGAGTATCATATAGTGGTAAGACTGAGAAATAGTACATTGTATACCTGAGTATCATATAGCGGTAAGACTGAGAAATAGTACATAGTATACCTGAGTATCATATAGCGGTTAGACTGAGGAACAGTACATCGTATACCTGAGTATCATATAGCGGTTAGACTGAGGAACAGTACATCGTATACCTGAGTATCGTATAGCAGTTAGACTGAGGAACAGTACATTGTATACCTGAGTATCGTATAGCAGTTAGACTGAGGTATAGTACATTGTATACCTGAGTATCATATAGCAGTAAGACTGAGGAATAGTACATTGTATACCTGAGTATCATATAGCAGTAAGACTGAGGAATAGTACATTGTATACCAGAGTATCATATAGTAGCAAGACTGAGGGATAGTACATTATACACCTAAGTATCATATAGCAGTTAGACTGAGGTATAGTACATTGTATACCTGAGTATCATATAGCAGTAAGACTGAGGAATAGCTACATTGTATACCTGAGTATCTATAGCAGTTAGACTGAGGAACAGTACATTGTATACCTGAGTATCGTATAGCATTGTGGATGAAGTAGTACCCTGCTGAGAAGAATATCTCTGAATGTCCTTTTGGTCCAGTCCACTCATTTTCCCTCAAATCAAGTTTTGAGAATTTATTTCTGACTGTTTTGGGATTTATTGAGGGATTTTGTCTACCTGTTGTAGCTTTCTGTGAGTTACATGAGGCTCCCTTATTTCATCTCTTGATGTTTGCAGGTATCCCAGCGAAATTGGAATCACAAATTGATGTCAACCATTTGCTTTTTTCCTTGTTGTTGTTGGCCTCTAGACTTTCTTTAGCACCTGCTGGATGTCATGGCATGACTTCTCATCATTTATTCCAACCCTCGGCTTCTATTCCTCGCTCTTTGGATATTTAGAATAGATTTCGTTCTTAGTTTCAATGCTCCTCTGCTTGGGCAGACTGTTGCCAATGGTGTAGGTGACTACCCTAGATGGGTGAGGTTTTTGGAGTGAGGTTACAATAATTGAAGGACACCTGGAATTCCTTAACCACAGATCCATGGGTACTTCAGCTTCTGGTGTTCGGTTGGTCATTCTGTTAACTTTTCCACCTCCATTATCCTCCCAACCTATGGTATTTCCACCCCCAACAGATCAGTGGAGAGTGGATCTTCGTTCCAGATCTCTCAGAGAGTTATTGGTCAAGGGGTGGTAGTGAGAGTCAATCCCATTCTTCTGGGATTTTATTCCCATTTATTTGTTGTGCCCAAGAGAACAGGAGATTGGAGCCAATCGTTGATCTTTCTCATCTCTACCATTTCTTAGATCCTCTCAGGTTCACAATGGAGTCCTTTCTCAACCTTTGTTGGCATTTTTAACCAACTCTGTGTATGGCCAAGTTTGATGTTGCTGATGCATTTCTCCACATTCTCATAGTGAAGTCATCCTGCTACTATCTACAGTTCATGCACAGGGGTCAGGTTCTGCAGCTCAGGGATCTATTTGGCATAGCATCTGCACCATATGTCTTCTGCAGAGATGTACACGTTTTTTTGTCACCTTCATATCTTGGGCCTATGCATGCTCCATTATCTGGACAACTGGTTACTTCTGGCACCATCTCGTCAGTTGGCAGAACAACACACTCAGATTCTCCTTTCAGAAGCCACCGAGGCTGGCTTTCTTATCAGAGCCAAGAAATTAATTTTCTTGCTGTCTTAAAATATTGGCCATCTGGGTGTCTTTTTCTACATGTTTTAAGCTGGGCTCAGCCAACTCCCATCTTGCTCCAGGCTATGGAATGGGCAGTCAGGCTCTTACTTATGTGGATGGTTCTATCTCTTTTGGGGATGTGGTCATCCCTCCAATCTCTGACTCCTTTGGGACAAGCACACATGCAGTCCCCTCAGTGGTCACTGTGTGACCAATGGATCAGGAATTCCAATCCACTGGATCATCCAATCTCCTTCCTCAGGAGCAACAACTTAGTTCTCAATTGGTGATTGGATTGGATCAATACTACCATCGGAGTTCCTATACCACCCCCTCATCCCAAGTTTAATCTTTTCCCAGTTTGCCTCACTTCTGGGATGGGGTGCATGTATCGAAGGTCAGGGATTCCTGGTATATGGATTGAAGATGAATCTTCCTTTCACATTCATAATTTAGAACTTCTTGCTGTCCAACAGCCAATGGTTCACTGTCTAGATCTAGTCCAGGGGAAAATCATCATGATTCGTTCTATCAATCCCACAGTGGTATATTAAGTTTCCCATCATGGGGGCACCTGTTCTTGGGACCTTTCTTTTTGAACTTTGAATATTTATCTACTGGGGTCACTCCCATCATATCAACCTCCTGGCTTGTCATGTTCCTAGGGTGATGAATTTCATAGCAGATCACCCCAATCAAATTCTCCCAACTGAATGGATGCTCCTTTGTCAAGTTTTCAAATGGATTTGCTCTCAGTTTGGGACTCCGATGATTGATGCATTTGCCACTCATTGAAACTCTCAACTACAGGCATTTTTGGTCCCTGGTATCTCATCATCGGGCTTTGGTGATGGATGCATTCAGCTCAGATTGGATGGGATTGCACTTCTATGCTTTTTCCCCTATTCGTCTGTCACCCAGAGATCTGGCTATGATTCGATCCTCTACTTGAGAGCTGTTGGTAGCCCCAGATTGGCCAGCCCAACCATGATTTTCTCTTACAGCATCTTCAAGAGGGTCCAGCTCTACCTCTTCCTCTTTGGCTATCTTTGTCCAACATTGTACACCCAAACTTTCCCAAGTACAAACTTCATGTATGGAAGTTAAGCAGTCCTTTGCACGGCATCGGTAGTTAACTACTAAAGTTGCCTTGTATGTATCTATCTGTAGACCCACAATGGCCATTTATCAATGAAAATGGCACACTTATAGCCAATGCTGTCTCACAAGGAGAATGAACCCACTTCAACCAAACATGCCCATCATATCTCATTTTTTTACCTGTATTTTTTTACTCGGGTCTAGCTTTGTCTACTGTCGCTTTATATAAGACATCTTTATCAACTACTTTTCGTTATTCTAAACATTCGAAAATTTTTGACTCACTGGTGCTATCCAGCCTTCTCCAACCGTTTAGAGTCCTTCTTCCCAAATGGCCTTTTCAATTAACCAACTGGGATATTTGGGTGGTATTACATGCTTTGTTTCAACATCCATTTGAGCCTTTAGCTTCATGTATCATATATCACCTTTCCCTTAATGGGTATTGTTTGTTGCTGCTCTCTTGTGGATGTCAGGGATCAGAGTTGTTTGCATTATATGTGCACAGGATTCTTTATCACTCCATTTCAGTTCTGCTATACCCTGATAGGTCCTTTTCATTCTGAGACTCTGGTAGCCAGCCATGGAGGGGATAGATCCTTCTCACCAATTCTTTTGCCAGCTATTTCTCACCCCTACAACTGATCAGACACTGATCATTTGTTATGTCTGCCTGAGGCATTATGTGGCTTGCACTAAATTATTTCAAGGTGATGGAACTCAACTTTTTATTCATTGGGGTCCTTCAGTTTCTCAAGATTTATCCCCAATTACTTGGATGAGGTGGCTTTGCAAATTGGTCCATATTGCTTATTCTGGACTTCCTTTACAGACAAGGAAACTTCTGAGAGTCACATCTCATCAGATTTGTCATATTTTCATGTTTTTTGCTGCCCATTTGAATTACCAGCTGGATGAAATTTTATTGGCTTGTATATGGCCTTTTTCCAATACTTATCTTGTATGGGCTGGTATCTGGCCTTTTCCCAATACTTATCTTGTAT
>NW_013674280.1:20628-30293 GCF_000517525.1 Limulus polyphemus | reverse complement strand
TGTATTGCTGCCATCAAATCTGCTAAGCTGTAGTTTGATTTTCCGCCTCTCGTTTCCATTTTTCTTCAATTTTTTTCTTTCTTTCTATCCCACTCTCTGACACCAATTTGTTACGTCTCCGTTTGTTAATTGATTTTTCCGTAACTTCGTTCCGACGAAATTTTAACGACACAAGTCTTTACTTAATAAAACTGGTTTATTCTTTCCGAATATAACTTTACCGATACACTCAACTTCAACAATCACGCTAAACAAACGCTATAACAACGAACGTCAATAATACTTCTGACTGCAGTTCAATTACTCACTACCTATACACACATTACTATTCCCCTCTTTTATATACCAGCCTACCCTATCTAGTAAATACTAGAGCATTCGCCAAGATACGGGATAGTTCTAGAAACTAGAGGGCGTGAGAATAGTCACGTCATCTCGATGACGCAACAATATATATATCCGTGTCAGTGTAAATTACTTGTACCTGATGATGACAAAAGCTTGTCGAAAAGTTGTACATTTGCTGTTATGTTAAACTTATATTAAAGTTTTTCTTCATTACCCATTCAAGCCGTCTCCAGCCATTATTAGTCTCAAAGTGGGTTCCTCGTCATAGAATACGCATTACATTGTTGCCGTCGCTTCTTGGCCAGTCTTATATATAAAAGAATACCGAAATCTAGTAAACGCTAGAGCATTCAGGATCCTTCTACAAGTTAATGACGTGTTACTAGCGTCACGTGACTTCCGCTGTCGTAACAATACATATTTGTTCAGTCTTATTGAATTGTTGGCTATGTTTGATGCCAGGGAAATGAGCTGCTTGACACTACAGCCAAATCAGTTTCCACTTGCACTGCAAAGCCTCTGCTTATTCTATATTTTCAAGTGAAACTTGCGGTTTTCATGCAGGTAGCAAACGACTTGGGAGAATCAACAATATAATAAAAATTTTCACATCAAACCTGTAACCAAGATTGGCAAGCTAGTTTTATACAGAAATTTCAGATAGATAATGGTTCTAACAAAGTTACAATTTAAGCATAATGTTGTTCCACGTTGTTTTCACTTGCAAATAAGCAACCAGACAAAGTATAATTATTACAAACACTCAAACCGCAGGTTCCCGTATTTTACTTTCTTGCAATCATTTCAACATTGAGTGGTGGCATTATTTTTATGTAGGACATTTTTCAATTCCTCAGTGTTTGTAACTACTTAATAGTCATAGGCCTTTTAATTCTACTTGATTTTTAACCTTTCAAAAAAAATCTTATTCTTAATTTTTATTTTATACTTTTACTTTTTTGTCTTGCACAAGTAGTGTAGCAGCTCTCCACCATTAAACCGACTCACACAAACAGACAATTTCATCGTCTTTTCTATAGATGGTACTTGGCATGGCATTGCGTTGTGCATAGGCTGAATCCCCATAGCCAAACATGTTCGCCCTTTCAGCTGTGAGAGCGTCATAGTGTGATGGTCAACCTAACTATTCGTTGGTAAAAGAGTAGCCCAAGAGTTGGTGGTGGGTCGTGTTGACTGGCTACCTTCCCCTCTAGTCTATGAATGCTAAGTTATGGACAGGTAGCACAGATAACCATCGAGTGCCTATACATACAGTTTGAAACAAACCAAATCCTATGATTCCTATGCAAACCAGGTGGTCAATTTTCTATAGTAGGTTTTATCTGGAAAAGCTTCTTAACTCGTTGCACACCACAAATTGTCTGCCAACTGTCTGAAACTTTGTCATGATGACTGGCTTGAAGTCTATATATGGACTAGGTAATGCCGTAATGGTACCACAGAGGCTTATTTGGCTGCAGTGTCATAGTTTGTTCTTTGAGATACCAATATGGCCAGGCATCGAAAAAACTGAATTAAGATAGATGACAATGATAAATGGGCTGGTTTGTTCTGAATATCGAAGAGAACTGGTCAAGAACTATTGTTAAGCGATTCCATAGCCTCAAAAGAGGTAAGAGAGTCACTATAGATGGTACAATTAATGTACCACTTATATTCTTTGTAATCCAGTCATATTGCATATAACTCAACAGTGAACACTTCAATCTCTATAAGAAATTATGTGAACAACGTGAGAGATACAGTAAACCATGGCAGTGATCACAGGGTCACCTGATTCCAAGCCATCTATAAAAATGAGAGTGAAAAGGTAATTGAAAGGTGTGCATTAAAAAGAAGTTGGTACTTCCAGTCAGGAATATCTGGCTTTTTCAGGTAACTCTGAGGAAGACCACATCACACGTGAAAATGGGAGCATTCCGTATTTGGATGTGCTGATGTCAGATTCAGCAATGTCATCCAATGTCAAACCCATCTCAGTCTACATTTCCTGGATTTGAAGGTCAAATTGGGAAAGCAGACTATCTACTTGAAAAAGCATAACTCCACAAGGCGTGTAGAAACACTGACAAGAAAGAAAATCTCAAACAGAACGTGAATTGGAATTTCTTAATGATTTGTGTTAAAATTCTGAAATGGAAAAATGAAAAGTTCTGTGCAGAACTAAAGTCCACAATGATGCACAGAGACCAAAATCGTTAGTTCAGAGTCTATTGTGGAGAACTAAACCACAAATCCACATTTTGGATTTGAAAAACAAAGCGTGTGATAGACTCTTAATGTAGAAACACCTATCCACTCCCAAGTAGGTGGAAGAGATGATGTTCAATGCTTCCATATACTTAACTCTAGATAGAAATGATATATTCTATGTTCAGAAATTCTTTTCTGATTGATGTCTCATGTTGAATAAGGTAGTTTAGTTGGTGTCTATATAAACGATATTGAATATCAGAAAGGAAGACATTTTATTCACTTATTCCAAAGAAAATGGGCATTAACTGTCTAGCTAAAGAATATCTCTATACTTATGTGGAATCTTTGGATAACAATAGCCCAATGCCACAGACTGTGAAATTCTACCTGTTGTCAAGCCTAACGAAAAAGAACCAAAATATCCAGAGAAGCAGGAAAGAAATGGTGTAGCGTCTCTTATGTATGATACACATCATATGGTCCAATCCAACTGCTATTTAATTGGATATGAGGTAGACAAAATTCTTCCAGATTGAATGCTCAGTTATAATAAAAGTGGCAATCAGGCCAAAATGACAGTTGACAAGAGTAATAGCTTCAGTGGCATAAAAAACTCTCCAAGGCTGTTGACAGTTTTATGTAAATCAGCCAATTATTTTTGCTATTAGCTTACAAAATTGAAAGGATATGGGACTTATATTTCCCATATTGATTTCAAAACTGTCTGGCTTTGATATATGATCTGCTGGACACAAGATGCATTTTGAAAGGATATCTGGACAATAAGAGCGATGTTTCTGCAAAAGACATGTCAGTCTCATTTCTGAGACCATAATGTCATTTGTCATTCAATTGTGCATTATGTACGAGAAAAATATGATCTATTACTACAGTCATTTATTGATATATGATAGGTAAAAAAAGTAGGACATAGCTCCGATAGAGTGGTAGAGGTGGGTCAGCTGGCCTTCTACAATAGCATAAGTTGAGTGGCACTACTGCTGCTAATTTCTCTTTGAATGAGGGATAAATGATGTATACACTTTCTTTGGCTAACTTGCTTTCAGTTGAAAGTATTATTGTAAAAGTACCGATGCTGATTTTTATCTATAAGATATCGTTTTGTCTGTTGGGTTCCTTACCTTGTAAGATATTTTGTCCTGTATTATGCCTACGACCACTTTAAGGACAGTGTGGACAACTGCAGATATAGATCCCGTTGTGGCTAGAAATGTATCATCCTCTATAATTGTTTGTCTATACGTCTAAAAATAAAACATCTTGTTATATTATTAATACTTGTAAAACCTATCATAATACCCAAGTCTAATTCGTATATGCTTCACATTTTATATATATATATTAACTAATAAGTATTAATCTTTGTTGTGGAACTGTTTCAATTCTGCCCATGTTCTGGTTTGAGCTGTAGTACTGTAGTTCTAGTACACTACAGCTTAATACCACAGTCAGCCGAAACTACCCAAATCATTGTTTTTCAGACAGCTATGAAACAGTGCTGAAGAACAAAAATGTCATTCTATTGTTTAATTAAACAACTTTATATATACAATTAAAGTGGTTTGATTTGATGTTAGTATATTTTCAGTCATAAAAATAAAGTGATTATTAAATCACAGAAACACCTTAGTCTTAGTTTAAAATAGTTATCACTTCTGGTCTTATTACATGAGTAGTTTAGCCATTTATTACTTCTAGCCACGTTACTTAAATAATTTGAATATTTATCACTTCAAGTTTCGCTAAATAACCCTCCCATGGCTCAGTTTAAAACGGTAAAATTTGGGTTTCGATAGTCGTGGTGGGCAGAGCACATACAGCCCATTGTGAAGCTCCACGCTTAACAACAATTAAATCAAACGTATTACATAATTTAAATATTTGTCACTTACAGCCTCTCTACATAAGTATTTATCACTTTGAAACTCATTATATAAAATGGTTAAATGTATATCACTTGTGGATTCATAATAAAACTAATTTAAATATCTATCACTTTTGAATTCATTATATCATAAGTTCATAACGAGCTACATTAGAAAAAAGGCAGCCATAGAATGGCCTCAAACAGACTAATAAACTGACTTTCCGTAAGTCAGCTAGTCAACACTATCCATCGACATCTCTTGGGCTTCTCTAATAAAATAGTGGGATTTACCGTCACAGTATAATGCCCTAACTAAAGGATAAGCATGTTGAGAGACCGTGTTTAGTTTTGCAACCAACTTGCAAGTCAAGTGCCGTAACCAACAGGTCATTCCAAGCCTATATTCCTTTGACTTTACATTATGTTAGCGTATTCTGAAGATAAGTAATTCTATTTATGATCCAACCCCCTGCTAAAACTATGATATCTATACCTGCAGTGGGCACAGTACAGATTACCCAGTGTGTAGATTTACAATTAATCAGAAACGAAAAATGTATAACCCTGCATAATGAAAAAGCTCAGTCAAAACCTATAAAAGTAGTAAATGAAAATAAAGATATTTTATTATCAATAAACATCTCTGAAGCTAACAAATAAAATAAAAGAGAAGAACCTTTATTTTGTCATATTTTAGTGCATAACTTCGGTCAGTTTTTGCTGAGCCCAAAGCTACACAATGAGCTATATGTGCTCTCCCAACCATTGGTATCGAAACAACCCAATTGCAGCATCATATGTCTGCAGACCTCCTGCTGGGTCATTGAGGGGCAACAAAGAACAATCTTTGCTGAATTTGCTCTCCCTTTCATTGGTGGGGACATTATAATGTGACATTCAATCCCACTATTCGTTTAAAAAGAGACGCCCAAGAGTTTGTGATGGCTAATGTAGCTGCTTTCCTTCTAGTCTGTCACCATAAAATTAGGTACGGATAGTGCAGATAAGTTTGCAACAAACAAATGATTATACCAGAGCTTAATGTGTTTGTATGCAGGAGCGTAAGCAAAAATCCATAAAGGGGATGCTCTTTTGAGGAAACAAATACTGGGTGGTCCAGGAACATGCCATCTCGGTAATTGTTTAGTAATTTGTATTGGAAACTTAGCATTTCGATGTTATTTTAGACTGTTTATATACTTTAGAAATGTTTTATACATATATGGGTTGGATTTCAACCACCACACACACACACCGCTGTATCACTGTATCCACAGTATTAGTTACAATTGGATTTACTTCTGCTCTTTTTGCAACTCTATTGTGATATATCGAATTCTGAGTTTAATGCTACTGCTGTTGTTATTTCAGAGCCTTTTGACACAAAATAAAATGAGTATTTGTGCCACAAATGTGTCGTATGTAAAGTACAAAGGAAGTAAAAGTGATTATAAAGATGATTAAAATTACAGTATATAAGATGTATGATTTTTGTTTCTTATATAAAAAAGAAATGAAATACTAGAGATAAAAAGCCAATAGCCCATAAAAAGCTCAAACATTATCGAGCTGTCTAATGTCACTCATTTTCAAAAGTAGAAAACCTACCCGAACATGATGAATTTTTACAGATGGCATGAGAGTATGGATTTGGTAATTATGATTTTATACTACTCATAAATTGTCTGGTAATTATCTTATAAAAGAAAATGACGTGCTAAAAGGACCCTCCCTACATATAGATTCTAGTGAAGATAATTAATTTCTCTTAATTACACTGTAAGCTATTTAGCCAATCATTGTCCAATACATGATCGAGCTTAGACTGAATAAGACACGATACGTCTTGAGCATGTATATTAAGTTACTCATCCAAAGGTGTAAAAGAGACAAAAAAAAAACGTTTATAGTGCCCTTGTACACTTGGCTTAGTCTTAGTCACCACAGGAATTTATGTATCTCCCAGATGGAATTCAGGACCAAGGTATAATTCTAAATGGTGACAGAAGTGCATGTAAAAGGAATTAAAAGTTTGAAGTTTAAATCCATTCCTAGTGTTTTCACCTACATATCGTATTTTAGAAAGATTGGTACTGCCACTTAATATGTTTTATATAGATGAATGATGAAATCAACATAAATGCTGCTTAAGAAATCGGAGGAATTTATTCAGTAATGGCAATGTGATACTCAATACATATTCCGGAGGAACTTCGACTTTCTATGTGAAGGACAGTATAATGTTGATCTCACATGGACCCAGAATGACTTCTTTTCTACAATATTACAAGTAACAAAGGCCAGCAACCTATAAAAATGGACCTGTATTGTACTAAACCTCTTTGTAGTATCATAAGACTTTCAAAGAATACAAAGTACAGAAAAAAGATAAATTTGATTTTATGTGATAAACCAATCTATGACAATATGTTTAATCTAGTAAATCTTATGTTGCTGACGTGTTGTTCATCTTAAATATCATCTAGCATGAAGATCCACTCTGTTGACAAAATTCAGTCTAGATATACAATGGATGAAACTTCTGTGAGCTAATGGACACCTGTTAATAAACCACCTTGATAACAAGTTTTAGTCAAAACATGAAATGGACAAACTTCTATGTGCTAGTCTACATCTGGCCTGAAGACCCACCATAATGACAAGCTTCAGTCAAGACATAGAATGGACAAAGATTCACTATGCTAGTGGAAACCTATCATGTAGACCCACCCTGATGGCTAGCTTTAACCAAGATAGAGAATGGACAAAGATTCACTATGCTAGTGGAAACCTATCATGTAGACCCACCCTGATGGCTAGCTTTAACCAAGTATCATGTAGACCCACCCTGATGGCTAGCTTTAACCAAGATATAGAATGGGCAAAGATTCACTGTGCTAGTGGAAACCTATCATGTAGACCCACCCTGATGGCTAGCTTTAACCAAGATATAGAATGGACAAAGATTCACTATGCTAGTGGAAACCTATTATGTAGACCTACCCCTAGTGGAAACCTATTATGTAGACCCACCCTGATGGCTAGCTTTAACCAAGATATAGAATGGACAAAACTTATGTGAACTTTTGGAAACCTGACAAGAAGATCTCCTTAATGATAAGCACCAACCGAGATATGGAATGGGCAAATGTTCTCTTTGTTAATGGACACCTGGAATGAAAACCCACCCTGATGACAAAATATGGAACGAACGACGTGACATTGTGCTATTAAAGATTAGGCAGCACACAAAAGTGAGGTTATAGGAACAGTGCAAGAGCTGCAGCGGCAGTACATACACAGCCGCCTGATATTCAGCCAATAGTAAATTTTGGGATGTAAGATGGGCTCAAGAGATGTTTGATAAACAGAACTTGACACTTAAGAAAAGCCAATCTTATTTCAAGTGACTAATAACCTCCTGGCAATGGTATTGTAATATTTACTGAACATATATTGTTGCAACATAGAAACCTCTGTGAAGCCAAAAGAAGCTATGAAAATGAAAGAATTTTATCTCTTGATAATAACATTTATTAGCTCGTTGCATTCAACGATGTTTGTGAATTCTTTTTATAAGGTAACATTTTTATTGATATGAAACTCAAACTTCTTTTCTAAGGAAATATGAAATTATTAGAAATAGAACTTACAGAAAATGAGCAGTTGATTATGAAAGTGTAATATACTAAACTGTAGTTTTGGGATAAAAAATGCATCATCTCTGAAATCGATTTTACAATAGAACAGTTCAAAAATATTATTTCTAAAATATATGATAATCTGCCTATATAATATTACGAAAGTCAATATTAAAACGTTGAGCTCCCCCATTGTTATTTAAAAGATGAAAGTTATGCTTAAAGACATACTTATTCATGAATTTCAAAAAGAAAACTCAAGCTGAACTACAAATATTTACAAATACACACACACACACACATATATATATATTGAAATCTTACAGAATGGGAAAAAAATAAGATATAATCGCAGGGGATGGCTGTGCTTCTTCTATATTCGAATCGGTAGAACTTCCTTCTGATATCACAGAAGTGTCTTCTTGGAACATTAACATATCGTCCTTGTCTTCAGGATCCGATCCTCTTTTGATTAATGCAGAAGAGTTATTAGCCACCCTGATTGGTCTCTCAGATGTATGTTCTACCTGTTAAAAACATTGTCTGTTACATTTCTGGTGCCTAACTTAATACTGTAGATATATTGGGCGGTAATAAACTTCAATATTATAAGAAGCATTATTTCTTGCAGTCTTGCATGCCACAAAGTTTTGTTATAACCTAATCTTTCTGTACACAGTTTTTAATTTCAAAAGCCATGGAATACCATCTTCTCTATTTTGTATGTGGTCACATGAAATTTGACATTAAATTTTTAATGCTTCTTTACTGCTAATTAATTTTGAACTAGAAATAGTTTTGAACCTAATGTATTGGTGATTAGATATGCATACAATTTTTATACATTATTGCAATTCAATATTGACAGTTTTGTCTTCTGTGAATACGTATTGGTTATCGGCGACATGTGTTCTTAACGTAAGAAAATGGTTATCTTCTGCTTTTAGCAAAATGTAGATGGTTGTCTTGAAGTATGAAATGATCTTATCCTTATTCACGTCGAAAAAACTACCTGGTTATTCAACAATATGTAAAAATTTGCCATCTTCGTCCATAGGAGATTAGAGTCTACAACTTTAATCAACATCATAAGAGTATCAGACATCTTCGAGACTCTAATATCCTATGGACGATGTTGATTAAAGTTGTTAAGAGTATCAGACATCTTCGTCCATAGGATATTAGAGTCTACAACTTTAATCAACATCATAAGAGTATCAGATATCTTCGTCCATAGGAGATTAGAGTCTACAACTTTAATCAACATCATGATAGTATCAGACATCTTCGTCCATAGGAGATTAGAGTGTACAACTTTAATCAACATCGTGAGAGTATCAGACATCTTCGTCCATAGGAGATTAGAGTGTACAACTTTAATCAACATCGTAAGAGTATCAGACATCTTCGTACATAGGATATTAGAGTCTACAACTTTAATGAACATCATAAGAGTATCAGACATCTTCGTCCATAGGAGATTAGAGTCTACAACGTTAATGAACATCATAAGAGTATCAGACATCTTCGTCCATAGGAGATTAGAGTCTACAACGTTAATGAACATCATA
>NW_013674280.1:18369-19692 GCF_000517525.1 Limulus polyphemus | reverse complement strand
AGGATATTAGAGTCTACAAGTTTACTCAACAAAATGAAAGGATTACACACCTTCATCCAGGAAATAGAGACTACAATTTTCTAATAAATTAGCATGAAATAACTGTGTTTGAATAAATTAATTGTTTGCTTAGTTTCGATGTGACTTCTGGCAAAGGATTGTTTGATGTTAAGCACAAAGCTACACTATTGACTATCTATTCTCTACCCATCACTGGTTTTGTACCTTGTTTTTTTGTGTTTTAAGTTTTTATTCTTACCATTTAGCCACTGGGAGGTTAATATTTAAATGACTTCTAATGAAATTCGTGTGCTTATTGTTGTAGTCTTTTTCGAAATTTATTGCTGCAATTTTTGTTTTCAATAACTATAACATACACGTCAAAGTACAGTGTGTGTGATGACACGAGGTTTTGCATTAAATGTTCTTAATTCATCCTCTAATATCTATAATTTGGATTATATTTGAACAAAAGTAGTTTTAAACTTAATATATCGGTGATTATTTATATTGTTCTGTCAATGGTTTTTGCTTCTGTTATACATTATTAAAATAGGTATAATATGCAGCAGAATGATATAATGGTTATTAGAGGAACAACAAAACATTCAGTATGTACTGCCAGACATCAACATAAATGAAAATATTGCAAGTAGAAACGTTAGATAACTGTGATATATTCACCCAAAGTCTTAAGCTTGCCTCTTGCTTATTTGAGATAACTAAAAATATGACAGGCAGTTAGAGAGCAAGGAATCTTGACTACAGAGTTTTAAGAAAGACAGGCACTGATTACTTAGCTTGAGTACAGATATATTAGAAAGTCATTAAGGCGGTTAAACATCAAAAAAAGAGTAGATTTCAGCTCATAATTAGAATCCATTGAGAAAATTATATTTAGTGAATATTTCTGATAAGCATGCAGCATTATCAGTGAATGATAGAACTATTAAAAGCATGTTTGACTTGGACAATTAGCAGACATTCTCAAAACATATCATAGTCTGCAGTAAGGCTCAAGTCATTGAGTATTGCAAACATTTCATTTTACTTGGGAAGCTCCCCTCTCACGAGTAAACTGGATCATGGAAGACATTCTCAAAACATATCATAGTCTGCAGTAAGGCTCAGGTCATTGAGTATTGCAAACATTTCATTTTCCTTGGGAAGCTCCCCTCTCACGAGTAAACTGGATCATGGAAGACATTCTCAAAACATGTCATAGTCTGCAGTAAGGCTCAAGTCATTGAGTACTGCAAACATTTCATTTTACTTGGGAAGCTACCCTCTCACGAGTAAACTGGATCATGGAAGACATTCTCA
>NW_013674280.1:12973-17436 GCF_000517525.1 Limulus polyphemus | reverse complement strand
TTGTGCTTAACTTAATGCTGTAGATATATTGGGCGGTAATAAACTTCAATATTATAAGAACCATTATTTCTTGCAGTCTTGCATGCCACAAAGTTTTCTTGTAACCTAATCTTTCTGTACACAGTTTTTAATTTCAAAAGTCATGGAATACCACATTCTCTATTTTGTATGTGGTCACATGAAATTTGACATTAAATTTTTAATGCTTCTTTACTGCTAATTAATTTTGAACTAGAAATAGTTTTAAACCTAATGTATTGGTGATTAGATATGCATACAATTTTTATACATTATTTCAATTCAATATTGACAGTTTTGTCTTCTGTGAATACGTATTGGTTATCGGCGACATGTGTTTTTAACGTAAGAAAATGGTTATCTTCTGCTTTTAGCAAAATGTAGATGGTTTTCTTGAAGTATGAAATGATCTTGTCTTTATTCACGCCGAAAAAACTACCTGGTTATTCAACAATATGTAAAAATTAGCCATCTTCGTCCATAGGATATTAGAGTCTACAACTTTAATCAACATCGTGAGAGTATCAGACATCCTCGTACATAGGATATTAGAGTCTACAATTTAATCAACATCATAAGAGTATCAGACATCCTCGTACATATGATATTAGAGTCTACAACTTTAATGAACATCATAAGAGTATCAGACATCTTCGTCCATAGGAGATTAGAGTCTACAACTTTAATCAACATCGTGAGAGTATCAGACATCCTCGTACATAGGATATTAGAGTCTACAATTTAATCAACATCATAAGAGTATCAGACATCCTCGTACATAGGAGATTAGAGTCTACAACTTTAATCAACATCATAAGAGTATCAGACATCTTCGTCCATAGGAGATTAGAGTCTACAACTTTAATCAACATCGTGAGAGTATCAGACATCTTCGTCCATAGGATATTAGAGTCTATAACTTTAATCGACATCGTGAGAGTATTATACATCCTCGTACATAGGATATTAGAGTCTACAAGTTTACTCAACAAAATGAAAGGATTACACACCTTCATCCAGGAAATAGAGACTACAATTTTCTAATAAATTAGCCTGAAATAAGTGTGTTTGAATAAATTAATTGTTTGCTTAGTTTCGATGTGACTTCTGGCAAAGGATTGTTTGATGTTAAGCACAAAGCTACACTATGGACTATTTATTCTCTACCCATCACTGGGTTTTTTGTGTTTTAAGTTTTTATTCTTACCATTTAGCCACTGGGAGGTTAATATTTAAATGACTTCTAATGAAATTCGTGTGCTTATTGTTGTAGTCTTTTTCGAAATTTATTGCTGCAATTTTTGTTTTCAATAACTATAACATACACGTCATTGTACAGTGTGTGTGATGACACGAGGTTTTGCATTAATATCATTAAATATTCTTAATTTATCCTCTAATATCTATAATTTGGATTATATTTGAACAAAAGTAGTTTTAAACTTAATATATTGGTGATTATTTATATTGTTCTGTCAATGGTTTTTGCTTCTGTTATACATTATTAAAATAGGTATAATATGCAGCAGAATGATATATTGGTTATTAGAGGAACAACAAAACATTCAGTATGTACTGCCAGACATCAACATAAATGAAAATATTGCAAGTAGAAACGTTAGATAACTAATATATTCACCCAAAGTCTTAAGCTTGCCCCTTGCCTATTTGAGATAACTAAAGATATGACAGGTAGTTAGAGAGCAAGAAATCTTGACTACAGAGTTTTAAAAAAGACAGGCACTGCTCAATGACTTGAGCCTTACTGCAGACTATGATATGTTTTGAGAATGTCTGCTAATTGTCCAAGTCAAACATGCTTTTAACAGTTCTATCATTCACTGATAATGCTGCATGCTTATCAGAAATATTCACTAAATATAATTTTCTTAATGGATTCTAATTATGGGCTGAAATCTACTCTTTTTTTGATGTTTAACCGCCTTAATGACTTACTAATATATCTGTACTCAAGTTAAGTAATGTTGTTTTTTTTTGTGTGTATGTGTTCCAGCAATGGGCTTTAAAATGCTGATTTCTTGAGAAATTCTCCTGGATGTGGATTTCTTTTTCTTGCATGTATGTGTGTGTAGTGCCTGAACAGAACTTTCCATCCATGACTCAGCATACAGGATGGCCCTACAAAGACCTTAGTATACTTTGTCAGTAAAGTCTCCATGTGTGTAATTTTCTTTCCAGTTAAACTACATTTATAAATATTTCATCAGTATTTCACGAAAGCATTTCCTCAACAACTTCTGTCACGACAGGATGGGTCGATAATTGTATAGAGTTACTGGTGACTAGCCCACCTCAACTGTTTGGGTCATGGTGGTTCACTTCTGAACCATCTATAATTTACCTGAATTTTTGTGCTAGAACTTAATTAGGCAGTATCAACTTTTCACTTGGTGGCATGCAAGCTTTTCATGATCCAGTTTACTCGTGAGAGGGGAGCTTCCCAAGGAAAATGAAATGTTTGCAGTACTCAATGACTTGAGCCTTACTGCAGACTATGACATGTTTTGAGAATGTCTTCCATGATCCAGTTTACTCGTGAGAGGGGAGCTTCCCAAGGAAAATGAAATGTTTGCAATACTCAATGACCTGAGCCTTACTGCAGACTATGATATGTTTTGAGAATGTCTTGCTGTTCAGACATTAATTATTCATTAACATTATACAAGCAGTATTTGAGTAGAGCTTTCTTACCTCGGGTGTCTCTGATGGAGGTTCCTGGTACAGAAGTAGTCCAATAAATATAATACCTCCTTGCACAGCTCCCAGTAGCAGAAAAAATTAGGGACCCGATCCAAAATTTCAGAGTCGTAGAAATACCTGAAATTAATGTAAAATAAAACCAAGATGAACATTTTATGTATTGTATTGTAAAACAGTACTATTTGTAAAATTAAAGTAATTATATTGTCTCTGTTGTTTATTGTTAATTAACAGTGAATTTTGTTTAAGGCAAAAATCAAAAACATTTTTAATGTTTTTAGAGGATTTATAGACAAGCCACTTAGACCTTTTGTCAAACAGAAGCCTATAAGATGTGAAGTTTGTGTGTGCATAAAACAACTAATTACAAATATGAAACTTTAAAGTGAATTTAAACAATACAAATACAAAAATTTAAGTCTTTCAGGATGAAGAAGGGAGTTGACAACTACTTTAAAAGATCACTAAGGCCAACTTGATGAATTTATTATTTTGCTGTAGACAGAGCATAGTGTGAGGTTACAACCAGTGAAGAGACAGATGGAAGTGGTCACCAAGAGAGATGTAAATGAAGAGAATATGTTGGCCAATCGGAAATAAGACTCCTTCATAATTCCATCTTTGTGATCAATGATAACTGTAGCATGATGATACTAAAAGCAAATTTCAGAAATATCTCCCCTGAAGAGATGGTAAGAAATGATCAAGATACTGATATTAATTCTTAAACCCCGACAGTTTCTCTGTATCAGTACGTTCATTTTCATCAAGGAATTTGAGGAAATCTAGAGAAAAGGCTTTATGGGGTTTGGATTTATGACCATTATTAGTCGAACCTCACACAACCTTTCTTACTGTGTAATGAATACTGCTCTATAGTGTCATCATTAGCAAGTCTCAAGAAATTCCTGTAAGGTGGTACTCGTAGAATGGTAAAATCTGACAAACGCCTTAATGTCATACAAATTACCGCACTTCTACTCTATACCATTTTGTTTATTTTAATCTGTAATCCTAGAGTACCTAAAGCATGATTAAAAACACGAGGGATATGGCTCAACTGTACATACAACATTATCACATACTTACAATTAAAACAACACAACGTTAAAGTAATTACACAAGAAATAGTTATTCAAAACAGGGACTTGCCCTTAAAAAGAATCTACATGTGTTTCGATGTCTTATGACACCATCTTCAAGAATAACGGTAAAGGCATCGTTGGGACTTATATACCCACATAATCATTTACATTCCTATAACGTCATCTAGGCTTAAACTAACCTGATTTCCAAAACATCTGTCCGGTAGTTTATTATTTTTAAACCGAGACCAGCTTTCATGTTTAATATGATCCAATCAAAAACATCTGAAGTGTGAAAAGAAGGTGCAGCCAAAAAAAGGATCGAGTGTGTGATTTAGAGGAATGAAATCAAAATTGGCGGCCAAACTGGTAGCTATACTTATAACAATAATAATAATTTTACGGCAAATATTCATTCATTAGTTAGCCAGGCCACGTTTTTTGTTCAACTTGGGGCATGATGGCAGGTAAAATAAGATATGCATGTAAAACAAAATATCAACTCTCTTTTGGCAGCACATTTTTTTTTTTTTTTTTTTTACACCGTAAGTAGTTTTTGATTAGATATCATGACATCTTGTCAATACACACCAACAAACCACAGACAATTAAAAAAGTGACACTCGACAGTAACTAACA
>NW_013674280.1:7196-11973 GCF_000517525.1 Limulus polyphemus | reverse complement strand
TAAACCAGTTTTATTAAGTAAAGACCTGTGTCGTTAAAACTTCAGTTGGAACGAAGTTACGGAAAGTTAATTAACAAACGTAGACGTAACAATACTTTAGATATATTCATTGTATTAAATATTGAAATTATTTACCTCCATAGCTACAGGTAGTGGTAAGCCATAAAAACAGAGATAACCAACATTAGAAATCACACCAAAGAGAGCAATCGTAGCTTCCAGGCTGTGTTGTATAGCCCAGTAAGTTCCAGATATTTCAAAACTGAAGATAAACAAATAAAACATACCACAAAAATATAATTTATATTAAGTTAACTCTATTCCTCTTCTACTCCCTATAAAATATTTGATTTGCTGTCCTCAGTAAAAATTATTTGACTATCCAACATGTAAGTATAAGTACAGTTTACGTTTATAACTTTATATGCAATAGGTTGAATCACTTTTATGTAATATATAATTTGGGTAGGATAAGCATGCTGTGACTGTAGTTTTTCAGTGAGGTTGTTGTTACTGTTCTATGTTTTTTGGTGCAAAGTTGCATTGGCCTTTTGTGTCAAAAATATTCGTTTTAAATAAATGACAGTCAAATATCACTATAAAAAACAAATTCGAGAAAGAATAATTTTTGTTACGATAAAACTATTAAGCAACATTAAAAAGACTTAGGGCTCGTATAAAACAATAAACTATACCCAATCTGGATCGCGTCACAGTTTCTAATAACACTACCCAATTTCAAAGATATAAGGCGAGTTAAAACATGTCTAAAATAATGCTTTAAGTAGCAAAATGAAGGTAAAATGTGGCCAGTTGTGACACAGTGACAGTTCACTCCTTAAGAAAAAAAAAGATGAGTCTGTTTTGATGATTCTTTGCAGGAGGACTTTCTCCTTCTAACTACTATGAAAACTAAATGGCCAATTAATGATGGTAGGTTTGGTTCAGAACAGCTTATTGAGCCATTCATCACCCACAGTTTCCTACAAAGTGGTATGAGGCATTGTACTAATGATAGAATTGTAATCCAAAGATCAAATAGGCAAAGGTCCAGTGTGATCCATGGAGTATGATTTGATTGTAATAATAACAAACTCGTTCTCTTGAATACCTACATGACCAGTAAAACAAACAAAGATCAAATAGGCAAAGGTCCAGTGTGATCCATGGAGTATGATTTGATTGTAATAATAACAAACTCGTTCTCTTGAATACCTACATGACCAGTAAAACAAACAAAGATCAAATAGGCAAAGGTCCAGTGTGATCCATGGAGTATGATTTGATTGTAATAATAACAAACTCGTTCTCTTGAATACAGATAATAAACATCGTATGTTCAGATAATTTCCTCTGGTTAATACATTTATAAACAGTTATTCTATAATTATTTTAACACATTAAAACACTCAGCAGTGAAACTTTGCTTTTATAATGCTTTTTTACCACTTATTTTGCATTTCTCGAAGAGATGGGATTTAGTGGCTAAACATTTATCACACAAATACTAAAAACATAAAATTCATCTAGAAATTTTAGTGTCAGATATTGGCTAGTATTCAAATATTGTCCTACCTGAAAATAACAGTACCAATTACGATAGTAGGCTTTTGTCCAATCCGCTCAGCTAGCCAAACTCCGATGAATATTAATGCCACTATAGATTCATTTGTGTAGATAATCCAGGAAGTCTTTTCATATGTTGTGCTATTGTCAACTCTTTTTTCTGAGATAAGATGTCAAATAAGGAGTGATATTTCCAAACAGATAAGGTGTCCCAAGACCAACATACATCAGAAAACATCCAGAAACTGCTATAAATGGACGAGCTTTCATTTCTAGAAACTATCAAGGAAACGGTTGACGGTATCCTAAAGTTCAAACGATGATCTGGAAATAATGAATTATGTAATTAAAAACCCTGTATTTATTAGACTAAATTCACATTACAATCGAAAACTTGATGTAATTCAACAACAAAAGCACAATTGTGATGATCTGGAAATATTAAATTACATAATTATTGTGTATGTAGCAGAACTACTGAATATGTTTTAAAATAAAATACAAATAATTATTTCACAACTAGCCTTTTTAAATGTACCATAGTGGACCATTTGACACACCAGACCTGAATTGTGCTTCACCGATACGAAGTAAAAATAGCACTATTGGAATAAAATACTTGGGTAAAGAAATGATTTTATCATGCTGTAATTTTTCTTAATCTAAAAGAAGCCCCCTGCAGCTCAGCGGTAAGTCTGAGGATATTACGCTAAAAATCAAGTTTCGATGCCCGAAGTGACCAGAGCACAAATAGCACATCGTGTAGCTTTATACTGAACAAGACGAAACCTGTAAGGATAATCAACTTATCCTGAAAGGCTGGGGTGTCCCGACTCCCAGTTTTGGGGAGGGATGATACGGATTGGACGTCATATAGACGGTGTCTTTTCACTGGCATGACCCACCAGTTATTTCTGCTTCAGAAAAAAAATGCCAGTTGTGAAATTATTTACTATTTTTTTTTTAGAACGTGTCGCATAATTCTGACACACACTCAAAAGGGTGATTTTCTCTCTATTCTAATCTATTGAGTTTTCACAGGTTCCGAATTCGGAGAGACACTTTTTATTGTTATTTGAAGATTTGTAGAGCAAAGCCGCGAAAGCTATATTCGTGAAACTATTTGTTTCAGAGCAAAGTTATGTTGAGCTATCTGCTATGTCCACTGCAGGGAATTAAACCCCGAATTTTAGCTTTATAAATCTGTAAATTTACCGCTGCCTCGCCGGGGGACCTTATGAAACTACTTTTTGTATTTCATAATTTTTGTATTGAAATCAGGCCATAAATATTTTCAGCACAAAAGACTTCATCAAAATTCAACATTTTAGCTGTGCGTCTACGTTTAGAATACAACATTTAATATTCACCTTATTGGTTTGCAAAATAAAGAATTTTGTGAGGTATCTTGAGACACCAATTTAACTTATAAGTTTCAGAATTTCTACTTTGCTATCGTAGTTATATTTCAAAACTTATAGCAGTTAATATATTTTAACAGTACACAAGCTGTCTTGTGAAGTTAAAAGTGACACAACTGGGATTCAACTCCAATATTCATTAATTCTGAATTATTTAACGTTTTCTTATCATATCTTGTTTACTTAAAAACAAGAAACTCCATTGATTTAAAAACTTCAGTGCTTAATAGTTGATTTTGCCACTCCATTAGCTTGAGAATGTTCTATAACAATTATCACTACTGTCTAAAGTCTCTGTGGTTCAGAAATTGATCATCATCTGCCACTTCTAGTACCACTAGAGGACGGATTTTGAACGATGTTTCGGCTCCAATCTGAGTTCTTTTTCCAAAGTTCTTAGTGACGTATTTATGGAGAACCTAGAAACAAAACTCTCGCCTCTCCAAACTTCAAGTGCACATTACAGAAGATAGGTAGATAATACTTCACTATCTGAAAAATGTTCTGGTTATTAAACACAAACATCATGCTGTCTACTAACACAAAACATCCAGTTCACAGTACAGAAATAATTTAATGACCTACTTCCTTTCCTGGATGTTCTGGTTATTAGACACAAACATCATGCTGTCTACTAACACAAAACATCCAGTTCACATTACAGAAATAATTTAATGACCCACTTCCTTTCCTAGATGTTCTGGTTATTAGACACAAACATCACGCTGTCTACTAACACAAAACATCCAGTTCACAGTACAGAAATAATTTAATGACCCACTTCCTTTCCTAGATGTTCTGGTTATTAGACACGAACATCATGCTGTTCATCAGTTCATAGATGCCTTGGACAGTCCACAACTTAAGATACAAGTGAAGCAAGCACACCACTCTACCATGCAGGATGCAATGGCGAGAGCTCTCGAATTTGAATCCTGCGTTAAGTCCAGCACAGAGGTACCGAGGTTGGTACAGTCATCTGGATTCAAGGCCAGAAAAGGTCAGCTTTCAGAGAGGTGTGAGGGACTTTGCTGGCATTGTAATAAACCTGGGCACAAGAGAGCTCAATGTTGGCAACTTCAACACAGGGGAAGTGCCACAGCAGGAAAGGCTGGTATCCAGAAAGGTTGTTGGAACTGTGGGGAGCAAGGACATCTGAGGAGCCAGTGTAAGAAAAATACCACCAATAAGTCAGCTTCGGGAAACCAGTAGTGGTTGGTGTTGAGCGACGCCCATCAACCCCCATCTTGAAAGTCCCAACAGCTAGGTGTAAAATGCCAAGCACACACAGTGTCTATGTGACAAGAAAGCTAGATGGCCAAAGGTGCAACTTTGTCATAGACTCTGTGTCTCAGCAAACCCTTGTGAGCATCAAGGTGTTAAATCACGAAGGAGTACCAGAAGCCATATAGAAGCTTTGTGGTGTGACAGGACATTCTACAAGATTGTGGGGACCATTGTGGGTGACTATTGAGCTCATGGGCATAAAGGACAGCCAGAATGTATACTTGACTGACATGGAAGACGAATGCGTATTAGGATTGGACTATCTACTACCGAGGAAGTTTGAAATCGATTTTGATAAAATGACGTTTGGGAACAACAAAGGCCAAGTTCCGGTAACTGTTAAAAGAGAGGTTTAACTAATTAGGTGCCATCAAGGTGAAGTCAAAGTGACTGAAGAAGTTGATGATGGTGAAGTGGAACGAAATATAGATATCAGGGCAGAACAGGAGAGGGACCAGGATTTGAGGCCAATGATTGATTTTCTAAAAGCGAGTGTTGTGCGT
>NW_013674280.1:4976-6202 GCF_000517525.1 Limulus polyphemus | reverse complement strand
CTTCCTCAATATAACTTTTTAATGTACTTAATTTTCATAGTTACACACACACTATAGTTCACAACAATTCACTCACTTTCTATCGCGCTTAGACTTAATTGTCCGTCCCCGCCAACTATACTTCCGATCTCTGTGTCTGCTATCCTCAGTTTCCGCCGACCGTAATCGCTGTCTTTCTTGCTCTCTGCCTGCTTCGTCTCCGCTACGTCTCTGTCTCCACTACTGCTTCGACTCCGTCTCTTTCTCTCACTGTCTAGCGCACTTATATACGATAATACTGCCTGTTCTAGAAACTCTACGACTCTCGACACGTGCTACCAGCGTCAATTGACTCCCGCTGTCGCAACACACTAGCGAATCTTCTAGAATACTCGTCACGTTACCCCCACTGTTGTAACAATACACTAGTATAACAACGACAGTAACACTATAATTATGATATAAACACAGCATGCATGTTGTAGTACACTTATAATACACTACTAAAATCACGACAGTAATACTATAATTATGATATAAACACAGCATGCATGTTGTAGTTCACTTTCAATACACTTCTGAAACCACAATAGTACCACTATAGTTATGATATAATCATTACATGCATGTTGTAGTACAAACATAATACACTAGTATAACCACAACAGTAGCACTATATTTATGGTACCTTCACTACATGCATGTTGTAGTACAAACATAGTACACTAGTATAACCATTACATTACCGCTATAATTATGATACAATCACTACATGAATGTTATAGTACAAACGCAATACACTAGTATAACCACGACAGTACCACTATACTTATTATATAATAACTACATGCATTTTGTAGTACAAACATAATACACTAATATAACCACGATAGTAACACTATAATTATTATATAAGCACTTCATGCATGTTGCAGTACACACATAATACACTAGTATAACCACAATAGTAACACTATAATTATTGTATAAACATTGCAGGCTTGTTGTAGTATAAACATAATACAGTAGTATAACTTCAACAGTACCACTATAATAATGATATAATCACTCAAGCATGTTGCAGTACAAACATAATACAGTAATATAACCACAAAAATTATTACTATAATTATGATACAATCACAACATGTGTGTTTTAGTACAAACATAATACAGTAATATAACCACAAAAATTATTACTATAATTATGATACAATCACAACATGTGTGTTTTAGTACAAACATAA
>NW_013674280.1:3856-4966 GCF_000517525.1 Limulus polyphemus | reverse complement strand
CGTCTACGAACTTAACAATATTATTCAGTCTAACATTCAAAGCGAGGCAGTCACATACAAGTCCGTCGACACTGTTGTGGAAGCAGATGAAGCAGTTAATTATCCAACAGAATTTTTGAATTCACTCAATCTGCCAGGGATGCCACCGCACGTACTGCATTTGAAAATCGGCGTGCCAATTATCATGTTGCGAAATATCAACCAGCCAAAGCTTTGCAACGGCACGCGGCTTGCAGTAAAAAAATTAATGAGCAGCGTCGTAGAAGCAACAATCTTGACAGGACCTTTCAAAGGTGAAGATGTCCTCATTCCTCGCATTCCTATGATTCCAACGGATATGCCATTTCAATTTAAGAGATTGCAATTCCCAATTCGATTGGCGTTTGCAATCACCATCAACAAAACTCAGGGCCAATCTTTAGAATTGTGCGGTTTAGATCTAGACACGGATTGCTTCTCACATGGACAATTATATGTTGCGTGTTCTAGAGTCGGCAATATTGAAATAAATACATAACAACAAATTCGTTACAATGAAAACAAGGAGGAGTTGATGTTATTATTTAGTTGCGGGTGATAATTGAAAATGGAGAGGCTTTCTTTAAGAGTTCATAATCTGTGGTTCCAGAATTTTAAAAGTATTTTAGATGTGTGGGGTGGTTGTTATTCTCACTGTGAAATCTGATGCAAGACTCGGGTAGATTAGTTAGCTTGTATCCACTTCTTGCTAGAATTCCCATGTGCTCGTGTGCACGTATTTGTAGGTGACGTGTAGTTTCACCAATAAAGGTAGCTTTACAACAACAAAAACGTGACAGTTTTTTGTTTTAAAACATCTGTCCCTAAACTATAAGGTTTCTCCCCAGTGTGTTTTCTTTCATTTATTTTTAATTCACTGTTTTTTCCAAACTGTTTTTCACACACTGCACAACTGCAAGATTTCTCCCCACTATGTATTATTTCATGTTCTTTTAAGTTATGCTTCTCTCTAAACTGTTTTTCACACACTGCACAACTGCAAGATTTCTCCCCACTATGTATTATTTCATGTTCTTTTAAGTTATGCTTCTCTCTAAACTGTTTTTCACACACTGCACAACTGCAAGATTT
>NW_013674280.1:0-3212 GCF_000517525.1 Limulus polyphemus | reverse complement strand
ATGTAACTCCTTCTTTATTAATATAATAGTTCTGTCTGTTCTATATCCATGTAGCTACTTCTATATAAATATAATAGTACTCTCTGTTCTATGTTCATGTAACTCCTTCTTTATTAATATAATAGTTCTGTCTGTTCTATATCCATGTAGCTACTTCTATATAAATATAATAGTACTCTCTGTTCTATGTTCATGTAACTCCTTCTTTATTAATATAATAGTTCTGTCTGTTCTATATCCATGTAGCTACTTCTATATAAATATAATAGTACTCTCTGTTCTATGTTCATGTAACTCCTTCTTTATTAATATAATAGTTCTGTCTGTTCTATGTTCATGTAACTGCTTCTTTATTAATATGATAATACTGTCTTTTGTAGGGCCATGTAACTATTTCTATAAAAATAGAATAATACTGTCTGCTGCATGTTCATGAAACCTCTTCTATATAATTATAATCGTACTTTCTGTTGTATGTTCATGTAACTACTTCTATAAAAATATAACTGTACTGACTTTTGTCTGTTCACGTAACTACTTCTATAAAAATATAACTGTACTGACTTTTGTCTGTTCACGTAACTACTTCTATATAAACACAATAATATTGTCTGCTGTATGTTCAGATAACTACTTCTATATAAATATAATAGTACTGTCTCTTGTATGTTCATGTAAAATATTATTATATTTATATAGAAGAAGTTACATGAACAACCACCAGACAGTACTATTACATTTATACAGAAATGGGCTAAACTGTTTTCCACACACTGTACAACTGTAAGGTTTCACCCCAGTGTGTATTCTTTCATGTACTTTTAAATGTGTGTTTGTTCTAAACTGTTTTCCACACACTGTACAACTGTAAGGTTTCTCCCCAGTGTGTATTCTTTCATGTACTTTTAAATGTGTGTTTGTTCCAAACTGTTTTTCCACACACTGCACAACTGTAAGGTTTCACCCCAGTGTGTTTTCTTTCATGTACTTTTAAATGTGTGTTTGTTCCAAACTGTTTTCCACACACTGCACAACTGTAAGGTTTCACCCCAGTGTGTATTCTTTCATGTAGTTTTAAAGCACTCTTGTATCCAAATTGTTTTCCACAGTCTGTGCAACTATATGGTTTCTCTCCAGTGTGTATTCTTTCATGTAATTTTAAAGTTCTCTTGTATCCAAACTGTTTTCCACAATCTGTGCAACTATATGGTTTCTTCCCAGTGTGTTTTCTTTTATGTATTTTTAAGTGACTATTATTCTCAAATTGTTTTCCACAACTGTATAGTTTATCATCACATAGATGTACGATAGATGCTTTTAGGTTATTTCCACTTAATTTTTTTTCTCCACTAATATTGTTAGTTTCGGATTTTACGTCTTCTGTAAAGTGATTTTCTTGTGTTATAACATAACCAGGAAACTGAGTTCCACTACAGATGTTCCCACTGGTCTCTTTATCTGAAGTAGATATAAATGATGTAAAAAATAGGTAATAATAAAGATATCATAATTACTTAATTTGATGAACATCTAAATATATTTTAATGTTGAAACATGATCAACACAAATATTAACACAGAAATACTAAAGATATAACTAAGTTTAAAAATTATAAAAACATGAACATAAAACAGACAGTTCAATTTTATTTATATAAAAATAGTTACATGGACATACAACAGACATTACTATTATAATTATATAGAAATGGGCACATGGACAGACAAAGACAGTACTTTTATATTTTTACAGAAGTAATTACATGAACATGCAACAGACAGTAGTAGTATATTTATGTAGAACTAGTTATATTAACATAGAATGGAGAGTATTAATATATCTATATAGAAGTAGTTACATGGACAGACAACCGACAGTACTATGATATTTATATAAAAGTAGTTATATGGACATACAATAGACATTACTATTATATTCATATAGAAGTAGTTACATGAACATACAATAGAGAGTATTATTATATTTATATAGAAGTAGTTACATGGACATACTACAAATAGTATTGTTATATTTATACAGAAGTAGTTACATGGATATACAACCGACAGTAATATTGTAGTTACATGTAAGAATTTACATTGACAGACAAAAGTTAGTACTATTATATTTATTTAGAAGTAGTTACAAGAACATGGAAACAAAAGTGCTTTTATATTTATATAAAATTAGTTACATGGACATACAAAAAACAGAAATATTATATTTATATGGAGGTAGCTACATGGACATACAGGGGACTGTAATATTATATTTATATAGAAGAAGTTGCATAGACATGCAAAAGACAGTAATATTATATTTATATGGAAGTAGCTACATGGACATAAAACAGAGAGTAATATTATATTTATAAAAAGTAGTTACATGGATATACAACAGACAGTACCATTATATTTATAAAGAAGTAGTTATTTGAACATACAACAGACAGCACTTTTATATTTATATAGAAGTGGTTACATGAACATGCAGTAGAGAGTATTATTGTGCTTATATAGAAGTATTTACATGGACAGACAAAAGACAGTACTATTATATTATTATAGAAGTAGTTACATGAACATATAACAGACATTACTATTATATATAGAAGTAGTTACATGGATATATAACATGCAGTACTATTATATCTACATAGAAGTAGATACACGGAAAGACAACAGGCAAGGTTTCACCCCAGTGTGTATTCTTTCATGTACTTTTAAATGTGTGTTTGTTAAACTGTTTTTCACACACTGTACAACTGTGCAAGAAATGGTGATTTAAAAATACATGAAAGGTTACACACTGGGGAGAAACCTTACAGTTGTACAGTGTGTGAAAAACAGTTTGGAACAAACAGTCATTTAAAAGTACATGAGAGAATACACACTGGGGTGAATCCTTACATTTGTTCAGTGTGTGAAAAACAGTTTGGAACAAACAGTCATTTAAAAGAACATGAAAGAATACACACTGGGGTGAAACCTTACAGTTGTACAGTGTGTGAAAAACAGTTTGGAACAAAGAGTCATTTAAAAGAACATGAAAGAATACACACTGGGGTGAAACCTTACAGTTGTACAGTGTGTGAAAAACAGTTTGGAACAAAGAGTCAATTAAAAAAACATGATAGAATACACACTGGGGAGAAACCTTACAGCTGTACAGTGTGTGAAAAACAGTTTGGAACAAAGAGTCAATTAAAAAAA
>NW_013674279.1:12585-26624 GCF_000517525.1 Limulus polyphemus | reverse complement strand
CACAAAACATCATAACGCAATACATAAACGAAAGACCACAACACGTAGTTTTGAGACTAAAAGACATAGAGTTCACAAAAATAATCAGGATGAAAGAGGATGCATATTCGTTTGACATCAATATTCTTCCCTTTACTTTAGTTTGTTTGTATGTTTGGTAACAAACATAATAATAAAAAAATTTCATTGTGGTAAACGAAATAATTTGATCTAGGTAAGATTTGTCAAAAGCCCTTACGTGATAGAAAAAAAAAAAGTGAATATTATTTTCGAAATCTACGTAGCTGAATTATGGAAAATCCGTTATTAAAACTAAAACAACTTTTATGAAATTTAAATTCGCAGGCCTGTGTTATCAATAAATGACGGCAGAACCAAAATTACTGATTCGTTGTTGATACTTTTTTCAAGCTTGAAAACTATTCACTTTCTGATCATTTTTATTTGTATTATAATTCACATAACACCGCACTAATGAGAACAATAAGAAATAAATGGAGGCAGATTTAATAGCCCAACTTTGAAAACAAATATACAAGACGAAGCAATACTGTATTTTCTAAAAAAAAAAAAATCAATATGATGTTAGTTGTAATTTATCGTGGTTTTAATTATACTGCAGTAATGCCAATACAATATATTTTTCTTTTTAGTTTATTATTACCAATAAATTAACATATTCAATCCCAATTCCAAATAGCAGGGCTGCGAGAATTAAGGTAACCAAGATTTTAAGGTCACACCGTCTTGGCACAGCTCCTCCAGTTTCAACTGAAAGAAAAACAAACAAAACAACTGTTACAGAAATAAGAAATGAGTTAAAATATCATTTTCTATTCCTACATAAATTGAAGAGTTAGAAATACTATATACACGCATAGTTTGTTCCACGGTGGCTTAGCAGTAACTCTGAAGGCTTCTAACATTCGGGTTTCTATACCAACGATGAGCAGAACACAGAAATCCCATTATGTAGCTTTGTGCTTAAGAACAAACAAATAAAATGTACCTAGTTTAAAACCTTGCATTCTTTGGTCAAGTTCAGTCTCTTTCATTACAATATTCTTATGTTATTATACACATCTAGAAAGTCCAAAAAAAACATAAATGCTTTATTCGCATTTGTACTCTTTAGGATTGTAACAGCATCATTTGCACTTTAAAAATTTTTCTGAATGTCCTGAGGTGGATTCAATAGTCGCTTACGCAAATGAGATTTACTAAATACGTGAAAGAGTAACAAAAATCAAGATTTAGAAAATCCCTTAATGGAAAAAATGTAAATACCCAAAAATCTACCAAAATAAATTTGCATAATCTATGCCAGAAGACGGGAACACTTCATTTCAACGAACTAGCATTATACTAGGTACGTCTTGTCAGCCTTATCATTTTATGCACATAATTTTGTTTTTTTAAATACTGCTTGGGAATCGTCTCTTTTTAGTTATTCTGGGTTGCTCGTTGGTGTTTATAAAGTTTAAATAAATGTATCACGAAGTAAGATATTCTGCAGATAACATATTTAGTACTTTGCTCTCTGCTTAATATTTGCATTTCACTTTCAGTTTGTTAGCCAATGCTTTAAGTTTGTTTGTTTTTCATAAAAAGAGAAAATTTTCGAAGAAACTATTTTTATTTTCATTCTTCAAAAATGTTTGGCTGTCTTACGGTAGTAAAAACAGAATGCAACGCTTTGGGATAATATCAGTAACAATTTCGAGAACTAGACGCATTTTACCTATGATTCCAGAATAATAACGACATTTGATCAAAAATAATGTCCCCTCAAGGAATGCAGCTGTATCGGATAAGATCGGGTTTTTTTTTGTTTGTTTGTTGTTGGTTTCTAGAATTTCATACTAAGCTACACAATGGCCATTTGCGCATAGCCATCCCTAATTTTGAACTGATGGACTGGAGGCAATTAGTCAAGAACAGCGACGGGCAAAGTCTTGAAATACTAGTGAAAAAAACACAGTAAACGGAACAAACTGTCAGAAGTCTGATATCAGAGACACTAGTTTCGACACATTCAAACCACAGTAAACGGAACAAACTGTCAGAAGTCTGATATCAGAGACACTAGTTTCGACACATTCAAACCACAGTAAACGGAACAAACTGTCAGAAGTCTGATATCAGAGACACTAGTTTCGACACATTCAAACCACAGTAAACGGAACAAACTGTCAGAAGTCTGATATCAGAGACACTAGTTTCGACACATTCAAACCACAGTAAACGGAACAAACTGTCAGAAGTCTGATATCAGAGAATTCGGAAAACAACACAAATTTATACAAAAAGGAATAAATACATAAAAAGCTGTTTAATCAAAAATCTGTCTATTTTCAACACCTCCCAAAGTCACTATAAATTTAACAACTTCCTGACCTCCTGTGTTCTTAAGGGCATTCCAAGATAAGAGGTCACTTAGGCGTTTGTTGACCAGTTTTTTCCTGCCAGAAGACAACGTGAGATTAAAGAGGACTCACGGATGTGTCGAAACTAATGCAGTTTGATGGCCAGAATCTCTCATATGAAGAAAAATGGCATTATTTTGGTTTCTATATTTTATGTTCAGAAACTCTCGTGTCAACATTTCTTCCAGTTTCACCTACATAACCTTTCTCACAAGATTAGCATGGTATAATATAAGCGCCTTATTTTTTATCTTCATGTGTGTTTCTATTTGAAGTTAGATTGTTTTTAATGGTGTTTGGATATTGGTATATGATTCTAAAGTTATTCTTCCTTGATATCCATGCTTAGTCAAAAGCCTGCCTCATGTTTATGAGGAAATTTTTTTTGTTCCTCGAGAGGTCCTTTCTGAACTCATTTAAGTTGATTAACAATAAAGTAGAAACTACCCCTCTATGACTGATGTACGAATTCAGTTTAAAGTCATACCTAGCGACTCAAGACATCATCTTTTGCTGGTCTTCCATCTTTTGATTTGCTTAATCTCAATTCAAAAGCGTAGATACTTTTGCAGAGACGCTAATAAGCTAGCCCCCCAGTGGTACAGCGGTATGTCTGCTGACTTACAACGCTAGAAACCGGGTTTCGATACTCGTGGTGAACAGAGCACGGATAGCCCCTTGTGTAGCTTTGTGCTTAATTACAAACAAACAAGCCATTCTAAAAAACATATGAGCGATGCAAAACATTTAGCATGTTCAGTTGCTGTTTTTGCCCCCAGAGGCACAGTGGTATGTCTGCGAACTTACAACGCTAGAAATTGGGTTTTGATACCTATGGTGGGCAGAGCACAGATAGCCCATTGTGAATCTTTGTGCTTAACTTTAAACAAACAAACTAATAAGCGAAGTAGAAAGAAAAATTGATGAACACACAATGGAGTTCACGAGGCATTCATTCATGTTAGGAACACGAGCTCAAAGTTTCTGAGGCTTGATTCCCCCACCTAAGACACACCAAGACTCACAAACACTTAATCTAGATTGTTTGTATTTTTAATATTGTCGTTTATTTCTTGAATCTTAAGGTTAATATATTTTATTTTAGTGAGATTTTGTGAGTTAGTCATAAATATTTGAATTTTCATGTATTACTTAATAAGTGCATTATGATTAATCGAACCAAACACGTGTTTCTACAACTACGTTAAGAGCATTCAGCTCATCGTATTCTTTATTTATTCATTTTCGTTTGATTTGTGAATAGATCATTCTGAATTGAGCATACAATACAACTATTTCACAATGTATTTTCTTCAGGTACTAGTTTGTCAATTTGTGTCCTTATTCTTGTTTTGAAATATCATCCTAGGGCTATTAAATACATGATAAAAACAGGGTCTGAATTTGCGAGCCCACCCCCGTCTCAATTTGCTATTTCTGCTTAGAGTTTCTTGCTTTCAGTGTCACCATCTTCTTCAGGGCTATCATTTTCTTTGGAGTTATCATTCGTAGCATCATCATTGATATCTCCTTTTTTGGATTATTTGTCACTTGAGTCATCAATCTCACAAAACGTATCTCTTTTAGTGGAACTAGTATCACTCTAAACGTTATTTTAAGATATTTTTTTCTTCATTTTCTCCCATTCCTGTCATCATTTCTTCGTCCGTTTTACCACTAAATTTTCAAGTTAAGTACTCCATACATATCTGGATTAATCACTAGACAACATTCGTTTGCTAAGACTCGTATCAACAGATTAAACATGAATAATGCAGGTTACTAACAAATTATGTCAGTTATGAACCGTTTATGATTATTTCAGTTACTTGTAAACTATATTTAAAGAATTATTAAGTAAGACCAGCTCGTAAGTAGTATTACGTATGTTCATCATTTTGCCAAAGTGGTGATTTACTTTTATAACACTGTTTAAATATTAGATTATAAAGCACTTATGAGTTGCACATGATCATTTTCATCACAGTTATAGACAAACATTTATCTGTGACATTCACCCCATAGTTTTATACCAGTCAATTAAAGCTAACCCGTATAAGTTCCGTAGTTTTAAAGTACACAATTTTGACTAACAGGGAAGCTCTCCATCTGCAAAGTTAATTTTTCATTGTAATAGATGTAATATCAATTTTCTATTCAGTTACGTGACCTTAAGTCTCATTTGTTATATAATTATATCTCAAAAGTTAGACTTGTCTTTCTCGTTTATATAGTTGTAATAATCCTCACTTACACTTCCTACAATTAATGTGTTAGTGTTTAGTACTAGTTTACTCCACATGTGCAATATGATTTATTATTACTTAGGTTTGCCAAGCTTCGCTCGTCAGAGCTAAGTATAGAAATTGGAGTACAGGCATTCTTAGCATATGCGCTATACATATTAACCTTACCGGTGCGATAACTATCCACTATCAAGGAAAACTTTCTGTCTGTCTGTCTGTAGACGCATCTCATTTTAAACGAGTTGATCGATCCAGACCAAACTTGGCATGCTAACGTAGTAGTCCAAAAGCAAAACAAATTCATATTATGCTTTCCCATATATATGGAAAATGAATAATATTTTATAGAATAACCCCAATATCGTTATTGCAGTAGCTATAGTAAATAGTTAAGTTTGAACAAAGCTCACACCACAAAAAAAAATCTGCAAATCAAATATTGTAGATACAATTTTCAGCAATTTGGCTTGTTTCCCATAATAACCAAAATATACAGTAATAAAATATCCAGTTACAATGTGGAAAATATAGATACTGCTGCTGTTTAGGTTTCCCGCTCTTTTCTGATTCGCACCATTCAACTAGCGGTTTAGACTAGGGTTAGGATAAATTCTCAGGACTGAATTAAAGACATATTTCATAATTAGTTTTCCGTAGAAGCAAAATTCAAGATTATTATTAAATCACATGCATTAAATGTACCAAATACAGACAACAGAAATCTTAACCACATCTTTGCTGTAAAATGGGCTGCTTCAAACAAGAAGTAACGCAGCTGCTTTGCCATTTCTGCCAAGTTTCTCGTGTCGACTGCTAAACCTCCTAACTTCCAATCCACTTTCTCACGTCTTACAATAATTTTCTTGGAAATTAACGCAATGAAAATCCTCACAGAGATTTTGCTCATTTTTGCGTGTTTTCCTCAATTTCAAGAGGAAAAGACGGAGAAGTACAGTCTCTTAAAATAATATGCAAAACGTTTAAGGTAAAACATTTCAAGTGTATTACAAAAGCTTTAAAAAAAAAGCCCATTATGGACTGAGAGCTCACATTTACTTGTAGACTTTCACCAGATCTGTCGGGCTTTCATCAAGGGCACATCTACTTGAGAAAATGTCACGTTTTGATAAATAAACAAATAGATGTAACAGTATTTAATCATAATTTATATTAATTTACATTAGGTAAAGTCGTATTATTATAAAACATTAATATAAGAGTTATCACTAGCTATCGTTATCTTTTCAATCTACTTTCATTAGATTATCGCTGTTGTTGTTGTTGTTGTTTCACGAGTATTGGGAATTACTTCTAATATCATTTCTTTGGTAGAATATAATGCATTTATAAATTCGAAATGTTCAGTACGAGATGTTTTAAGTAATGAGTATATAAGAGCTTACCAAAATAAAAAATACACAAAAAAATGGACGAGAGGCATTTTACATTCTAAATGTCTATGGTTTGTTTGTTTTTTTCACCATTTAACAAAACGTTAAACGATGTCCAGCTTTACTGTTAATTTATGATTTTGGCTAATAGATAGCTGTTACAGGTTTAAACGCATCTTATCGACGTAAGTAGCATTAAGCTCTATGTATATATTTATAGTAAATACAATAACACAGATTTAATTGTTAAACAAACTTGTCGTTGAAGTCATAACCATGAACGGTGATATCTCTTTTGAGACACTAAACAACTGAATATTATATAACATAGATCTAACCAATAAAGCTTAAGTAACACTTAATCAGAATCAATGTTACTTATTAATTAAACCGTTTTCCAATTACGCTAAGCTCCTGCGTGTGTTTAGTCTTACGAGTAGAGATCAGTTCTGAACTTCAAGTATGCAGTTTTGTTAAATACGAATTGGTAGCTAAAGTATTCGGAATTTTGGAAGTTCACTTAACGTCTAACGAAGGTAAAATAAAAATTATGTAAGTAAGAAATTTAGGTAGGGAAACTGACAAGTTTTATCCGTAATCTATTATTGTAGTAGTCAGTGTAAATATTTGTTCGTTATGAATTTCGCACAAAGTTACACGTTCTTAATTTAGCAGTGTAAGACTAGAGGGAAGGTAACTAGTCATCTCTTGGGCTACTCTTTTACCAACGAATAGTGGGACTGACCGCAACATTATAACGCTCCCACGGCTGAAAGGGCGAGCATGTTTGGTGTGACGGGGATTCGAACCCACGACCCGCAGACTGCGAGTCGAATGCCCTAACCACCTGGTCATGCCGGGCTTATCGTAAAGAAGTCTCACGTAAGTATTATCATCTCTTTTGCTTCTGTTTTATATACTTTAACCTGACAATGTTTCAAACAATCTATTATCATTTAAAATTGTAGATATCTTAACTTTTAGCTACTAGAGACGGGACTGCTTAACAATAAAAAATGTGTTATTATAAAGGTTTAGAAATACGATATGCTATTATGTAAGTGAATATGAAATTAAAATTAATAGTTATTAGATCCACCTGTTAGCAAAAACCTAAAATTAACAATAAAGCATTGCATCGTTTAACTTTTAAAATTTATAAAAAAACGCATTATCGTGTAAAATGTCACGCTCATTTTTATATTTATATTATGGTAAATCTATGTGCCTAATACTTAGAACAACTTGTAGTGATAATTAAAAACCAACGAATGAATTCTATTCTATAATACAAATATTAAAAGTCATTTCCTAATACTAATGTACAAAAACCAGATGTAACCAGTACCACCTGAATAACATACAAACGACAATCATTAGATATAAAGTAAAACTAACTTTTAACTATTTTAATATAAGTGTATTATAATAATCAAAGAACAAAAAAGGACAAGCTGGTATCTGAGAAATACACGCTAAGCGAAGCCAATCTGTAAGTATGGGAATAATTCTATCAAGTATTATAACATTCGAAAAATACGATATAAAAATGTAACACTGTATACGTAACTCAGGCATCACCTTCCTCATAAATCCATCATACAAATCAAAGAAGTATTTAATGATTGAATATGAGTATGATGAACTGGAAGCTTCCAGCTCATCATATCTTCGTTTAATTTGTTTCTGTGACTTGTAATTTGAATTTTTGAGTAGAATAAGGTATATGTTACATATAGAATGCTATATTTTTTATATAGTCTCCGAAACATATGCTGAATTAATTGCTTGGTTGAATTCGAACAATGATAAATCAACCATTAAGTAACAAATAAATAAGAATAAAAACACATACGAGTGACGGATTAAAAGTATGAAATCAAGTGTGTGTGTGTGTATATATATAACATGCCTTTAAAGCGCAACAATGGACCTATTAGTCCACCTAGGCCATTCCGTCCACTAATCTAAACTTTAAAATAAAGATAAAACACTCAAGGCCATCTCTTTTCATACAAATATTTACCAAGCCTTCCACTAAACTCCATTAAATTAACCGGATTCACAACATCCGAAGACAGTCTATTCCAAACGTCTACTACCCTGTCAGTAAAATAAAGCTGTCTTAACTGAAGATGGCTCCTACCTTGCAAAAATTCATATGATGCACCAATACTATCAATTCTATAAACAGACTTAAACACCGCAATCAAATCCACTCTAACTTTTTTTGCAAGCTAAAACAAGTTCAGAAGTTCTCCGTATGACAACCTTTCTATTCCAGGTACCACTCTAGTAACCCTCCTCTGAATCCTTTCCAACAATGTAATGTCCTTTCTGAGGTAAGAACCACAAGACCAACACAGTACTCCAAATGTAGTTTAACCATTAATACTCACTCACAGTAGATAAATAGTAAATTGATTGTAAAATACTGTAACAATAAACCACAAACATAGCCCTCCTCTGAATCCTTTCCAACAATGTAATGTCCTTTCTAAGGTAAGAACCACAAGACCAACACAGTACTCCAAATGTAGTTTAACCATTAATACTCACAGTAGATAAATAACAAATTAATTGTAAAATACTGTAACAATAAATCACAAACAAAAATTTGTAGATCGAGTGTATATGCGAGTTTAAATGACCCTGGCTTGAGCGAAAGCCTGGACCAACTCCCGATCCCCCCCCCCCCGGTATGGTTTGTTTCAATTAAATGATTACTATCTAATCGCTTTTAGACTTATATTAAAGAAAATAAAAGTTTAATTATAGTAACAAAGGACGATGCCTATAGATGTCGGTAGAGATTAAGCTGTTGGAGGTTTTGCCTATAGATGTCGGTAGAGATTAAGCTGTTAGAGGTTTTGCCTATAGATGTCGGTAGAGATTAAGCTGTTGGAGGTTTTGCCTATATATGTCGGTAGAGATTAAGCTGTTGGAGGTTTTGCCTATATATGTCGGTAGAGATTAAGCTGTTGGAGGTTTTGCCTATAGATGTCGGTAGAGATTAAGCTGCTGGAGGTTTTGCCTATATATGTCGGTAGAGATTAAGCTAGAGGAGGTTTTGCCTATAGATGTCGGTAGAGATTAAGCTGTTGGAGGTTTTGCCTATAAATGTCGGTAGAGATTAAGCTGCTGGAGGTTTTGCCTATAAATGTCGGTAGAGATTAAGCTGCTGGAGGTTTTGCCTATATATGTCGGTAGAGATTAAGCTGCTGGAGGTTTATGCCGCAGGCATTACCAAGGAAAAGTAATTATAGAGCGAAGCTGTTACAAAAATGTAGAGCCGAAAGACATAGCATTTCGAAAAATAAACTTTTCAATTTTAATTGAACTGGAATAACTTGCACACCAAAGCATTTAGAATGTAAAAATTTTTGCAACCACGCCGTGAATCCACATGGAGCAACACACTAGCCACAAAATGAAGGCTAAGTTTAAGAAAGAGAACCCTCCGACTCAAAAGGTGATTGCAATGAAAAAGAGCGTATCTCTACCATTAATAAGATAATTAACAAGAATTTGAAGTTGACGGAGACCACAGGCCAGAATTTCACGGTCTTCCAGCCACACTTTGAAATCAACTAATGATTTTTTTATTAGAAAGATGGACATGAAAACTTAAATTACTGCAGTCCCATTTAACCAAGTATTGGTGAATGATGGTCTTGCTCTATGTACTTTTACCTCTTCCGTGTCCTGGTTGTCCGGCAAGCAATCGAGCGATATACACCAGTACCAGAGTCTGCTGCAGAAATAGGGATAGTAGGCACCAACTTTAGCCTGAAAGCCTATTTTTGCAAGCCCGCCACAGCGGTATTATTACGTTGAGAAAAGGCTGGTGAACATTCAGGAATCCAATCCGGTAATCTGACGGATCTCTCTGGTCACGTCGTTGTGATACTGTATCCGTTCTTCTAGAGATCACATACTCAATTACACATTCTGCTGTGACGCTGATGCTAATGCTTGTTGATGATAATGATTAAAAACGAAAACAAAATCATATTGCAGCTAACAGTGACTAAACTTTTACGACAAAGCTTACCAAAATAAAATAAAAAACGTGTGAAATAAACATAAAACTTATTAACATTAAAGAAACATCTTCAGAGAAATAGAATCCCCTCTATTGAATGTTTCAGCCCGGATGATGATTACGATCATGAAAAGTGGTCATTCCCGACTGGTTGTGCCACCGATCGGTTGCTGGTAATCATATGCTGATGATTTTGATCAATTGTCAAGATATCCTTTAGGAACAGTGCCGAATTTACAGAGAAGGATACATTTGAATAACCGCTTAAATACAAGCAATCCTCACCCCTTTTTTAAAGTGTTAAACTTCATTAAGAAACTCTTGTAGTTTTTAAATAATAAATTAAAAGTGTTAAATTTCAATTAAACTACCTTATCGCTATTGAAGGAAAAAAACTACCATATTTATATCATTAAAATGTTACCAAAAAAATACGCTAGGAGAAGCAAGTGCGTAAATGAATTATAGAGCCATTACATTTCTGTAATAGCTTCATGAATATTCTTACATTCTTTGTAGCTTTGTGCATAACTACAAACAACAACAACTTACATTATTAAAAGAGTAAACGAGTTTATTTAATACACTCATCAACGAAAATTTTGTTTGTTTGTTTGTTTGTTTTGAATTTCGCGCAAAACTACACGGAGGCTATCTGCGCTAGCCATCCCTAATTTAGCAGTGTAAGACTAGAGGGAAGGCAGCTAGTCATAACTACCCATCGCCAACTGTTGGGCTACTCTTTTACCAACGAATAGTGGGATTGACCTTCACATTATAACGCTCCCACGGCTGAAAGGGCGAGCATGTTTGGTGGGGCGGGGGTTCAACGAGAAGTATATCTTCATTAACGTTTTGTCAAAGAAATAGTTCATTCAGGCTTTTGTCATTTTCATCTCTTATTTTTCTAACTTCATATTTACATAATAGAATTGAGGATCAAATCTCAAACCCATTAAATATAAATCTTTAGTAATACTACTCATTTTATTTTGATTTTTCCTTTAATATTTCAAATTAAGGTTTGGTTTGTTTGGAATTTTGCGCAAAGCTATAAGAAGGCTATCTGCGCTAGCCGTCTCTAATTTAGCAGGCATCTAGTCTAACTACCCACCGCCAACTCTTGGGCTACTCTTTTAACGAATAGTGGGATTGAGCGTCAAATTATATCTCCCCCACGGCTGAAAGGGCGAGCATGTTCAGTGACGGGTATTCGAACCCGCGACCCACATATTGCGAGTCGAGCGCCCTATCCACCATGCCATGCTAGACCATTTCAAATTAAGACATTTGAAGAATGAACCAAATGTACGCTCTTATGAATAGCTACACTTTTCTATAGAATGCTCATAAATGTTTCTTATTGTGATATTCACGTACTAATAAATTATGTCTGGTCTAATGAAAAACATATGAAACTCAGTAACAAAACTTATTTTAACTTGTTAAACAAGCTTTCTGCGATTATAATAATAATTTTCGACAGTGTAATATATTATTTTTTACTAACCTATATAGATTGTAAAGAGGCAGTTAAAGAAATCGATGACATATAAATAATAACAAGTAATAAAAAACATTTTGTAAATATAACATGATGTAGGGACTGCAGTGCCACAAAGAATGCAAACAACAATATAGGGATGATACAGTAAAACATAGATCATACTACGTAACTTTCAGTATAACCATATAATGTTACACTGTAAAATTCACGAACACAAAATGATTACGAGGTCGGTCAATAGTCTGTAATAATCAAGACATGTTTTGACTCAACTTGCTTTTCCTTATACGTAAGTCCTAGGCTCTTAGTTACACTACGTTGATGCCTACCCTGACATAACTATGATATTATGATAAACAAACTGCATACCAACAGTCAGGAATATACAACTTCCAATTGCAGTAATATTAAAGTCAAGCACCATTTTACAGTGTAATGTTAAATTTTAATAATGAAGATCATGTAGGGATGATCTATGTATAGCTGAATCATCCCTATATTCTTATTTGCGTTCTTTTTGGCACTCCCATTCCTACATCATGCTACATTTACAAAATATTTGTTATTACTTGTTTTTCCCGCTGACTGAAAGTTAGTGTATTCTATGAGTATGTGTGTAGTAACATTTAATATTATGTGTATTGATTTTTGTTACTCCTTCACTTCATACATAATATAAGGGTTGGCTCCCTAAAGACACCGATTGTATAGTGTACAAAGCATTGAGTATTCTACACGTTACAGTCATCTAATGTTTATCTGTTATTGGCTTGTAATTCCTGTTTCATCCTCCAGATTTCTGTAAAAAAGCTAACTGCAAGAGGTAATGATAACATCGTTTATACTATTAATAGAATTATGATTTTATTTAATTACTACTAGCTATTACGGCTAAGCGACGATATCGTGCACTGTCCAGAAACACATAGAGTGTGTTTAGGTTTAAACTGATGTTAATGATAAAGCAGTTGTAAAGTTATCTTGACTGAAACAAGAAGAAGAAAGATGAACAATTTGGTGGGTTGGTCACTTTCTGATTTGGTATCTTAGCGATGATTTCTTGCCTTGTTTTTGGGCTCGTTGGGTAGAGAAAGTGAGTGTAAATAATATTTTAAAGTAAAACTCTCTGTCCTACATATAGAGTGTATTGACTATATGATACTGCTACGCCTAACTGTATCTGTAATTAGTTTACGATATACGTTCTTACGCTGAAGAAGCTCAATGATAAATTGACTTATAAGAAACTCGTGTAATTCAAGTGTATTTTCAAATGGTTTGTTACTTTAATACGTACCTCTAACTATCATAACTTTTTGAGTGGAGACGGTTCTAAATGATGGAGCATCAGCAGACACCTCGCATCTATACTTTCCACCAGTTGATATCTGTACGTCTTGTATGTAAACCACGTCTTTACTGGAGTGAGTAAACTGCAATACAGATCGTCTTTTATTACTGAAAACCTAGATCGGTTATTTTAATGAACACTGTAAAGAATATAATGAAACAAGCCATTTCATATGTTAAATCGAACATCTATATGTACAGGTATAAGATTTCGGAAGAAAAATAAAAAGATATATATTTTTCTTTATTGGACCTACAAGTTCATTTGTTCTATGGCGTAGTCCAAACAATGTTGAATATACTTGTAGAGTTACCACTCTTAATCTTGGTATCCTATTTTAAACATGCTTTTATTTGGTGCCAATATATATATATACATACGTATTTATCTAATAACATTTAAGCAAAATAATATCGTACGAGATTTAGAATTCGTGAAGAATCATTTTACATTGTTAAATTTGAGAACGATTCAAATCAATCTATATTACTTAAAATGCTATCTTGTTTTGTCAGAATATACAACACTTACGTCAATGTTAATACCGTCTAACGGAAAAAACTGCCTTTGGGGAATCTCTTTAGGCACGTAACGAAAAAATTCCAGATCATCTTTGTACCACTTGACTGAATACAAGCTGTCTTCTTCCAAGTCGTACATGCAGCAAAGTCGAACGTCTTGACCTGAACGAACACTTCTCGGAATGTCTAAGTATGTGATTCGCAGACCATTTACAACTATAATAATGGAATAAGTATACATATTATATATATATATATATATATATACGCATAACTGTCTAGATTTTCTTCTTATTCTGGACACAGCTGGGTAAATAACGCTACGATTTATCTAATATTGAACATAAGCAAGTAGCAAAATGAAAGCATCTTTGCATAAAAATAAAATATAAAAAATCAATTATTTCTGGCAATTCACTTATGTTGATAAGTAAATATATTTTACAAGTTGGATTATTACATAAATTAAACAGACATAAGGTGTACATTTTCCTTATACAAATTAATTACTTTTTCCATGGCCAGGTGGTTAGGGCGCTCGACTCGCAATCT
>NW_013674279.1:10290-12211 GCF_000517525.1 Limulus polyphemus | reverse complement strand
CTGCCTTCCCTCTAGTCTTACTCTGCTAAATTAGGGACGGCTAGTGCAGATAGTCCTCGTGTAGCTTTGCGCGAAATTCAAAATAAACAAACCAAACAAGGTTCAGCCAAAGGAAACATGAGACTGACAGATGGAAGGTTGAAAACAATTATTATTTACTCCAATGAAATTTCATTTGTCGAGTCGAAATACATCTGTAGTAAAAGTATACATTCCAACTATATAGTTATACAGAAAAAAAGGAAGAGTTTTATGAAGGATTCATAGATTTACGGATACTTTTGAAAGATTGGAGACTTTGGTATTTATCTAAACCTTTTACCTCGAACGAAAACCTTGAAAGAGTAACGCTGGATACAATAGTAACATCGGATACTACTGCTGTGGCTCTGTAACACTAGTGGTCAATGTAAGATAATTCAACAATAAATTCATCCAACGAATTAGAGGAATAGCCACATAGAGCCAATAATACGGTACTTCTACCCAAATTACGCAACAATTACGGGAGTTTAAAATAACTTTATATAGTTTTAAAAATGATAACCAAAATTTCTTAAGCTAAACCAAAGGGTGTCCGTTATTTGTTGTGAGCTCCTCATATATATGAAACAATGATCTGTTTTTGTTGTTTTTTTAAATCTAGTTTATGTTTAGATTAAGTTTGGAGAGTAGTACGAAATAAGACACCAAAATGGAAAATTAGTCCATAGAGGGTCTTTGACAGAAGCATCAATTGAGTGTGGAGGATACTAGAAGTGACAGCAACGACAGCGTGCAAGAAGAAAACCGATTAGATAAGAAAGCTGAAGATTACTTCCGTAGCAAAGAAAAGACGCCGCAATACTTGTGATTTCCACAAGGAATCCATTTTAAGTGAAAAAAATATATGATGAAAAATATTTCATGAAATGACAAAAAAGACCTTTGAAATATATCATGAAGCTTCATGGAGGAAAGAAACAGTTAGGAAGAGTGATTGAGCTGTTTTAACTCTAAATCAAGATTGTTAAAACGACAACAGCAGGTTAAGCGGTTTTGATTTCGCAAGGAATGCATTAAAACAAGACTTTGGAATAGATTAAGGACGCATTACAAGTGCAAAAGAAACATTTTGAGAAGGTTTGCAAAAAAAGTACTTGTAGGTTGGTTTGTAAAATCTGTTAAGTAGTTTTAGTGGACTACGGACGATTGTACAATTGATCAATTTTAATTAGTCATATCACGAAACTCAACATAAACTAGGCGTAAAACGAAAGACGAAAAGAAATGATGATAAAGATAAAACTTTAATTGGAACAAGTACAATGACTGATGAAAGAGTTTAAGAATGTTGACAACCTTCTATATGTATGTGGTGAAGTACAACACAAAGTTGTATGTCAATGTAAGTAAAAGATAACTGGTCCTGAAAATTACAGCAGTTGCGAACTTACAATAGTTATTTTGGACCAAAAATTCCCAAGCAAGATAAAAGAAGATACTCCGATTGGACATTGGCCGATCGCGACCCACTGATTAACGTGTCGGACTGTGAAACTGAGGGAGGATATGTGATTCTCGCTCAGTTACCGCCAATAAATTAAATTGCACTCCACACTTTGGGGTCGTGAGTGCATTATAAGAGTGACGATCATATTCCATTAATCGATTAGAGTATCACACAAATTGGCGGTGGGCGCTGTTAGCTAACTTCCTTCCTTGTAGTCTATCACTTCAAAATTAGGGACAGCAAGTAGCCTTCGCGTAATAAAACATAAAAAAGATCATGTAGTATTAAATAAAGATGAAAGTATGGCGAATATTTCTGCAAGAATGTGGATTGATCTCCTTTGAATGGTTTAGCGTGAATGTATGAAAAGTAACATACAAGTCAATGACATACTAACATGTTATAAATACTTGGGCAATTGTCTTGTAA
>NW_013674279.1:0-10062 GCF_000517525.1 Limulus polyphemus | reverse complement strand
GTGTACCAGTTTAACGTTAAATATTATTTATGATTTTACGTACATTCAATGTTTTAGCAGTATCTTAAAACCAAATATAATGACGGTTTGGATGGAAAGAGTTGAAGGAATATTTTGTGTAAACTTTAAGAATGGGTAATTAATTAAGAAATTCATAACGAACAGAAGTGAAACTATTGCTCGTACTACAATAATTTAGGTTCTTTCTCTCTATTTAACAAATGTCACTTCAACCAAAGAACAGAGAAGTTGACTCCTAAATGAAAAAGACCGCCCAAGAAACAGAAGCAATAATGTAAACACCAAGGAATTGTCACAGCAAGTGAAAGTGAAATAAAAGGCATGACATTAAACTAGTTGGCACGTGAACGAGGAAGATGAAGATGATCTGTTCAGAGACGCAGTGCTCAACAACAAGTTTGCTTGAGTGACTGGCATTTTATTCAATACCTCATTCCTACGTTTGCCTTTAAAAGGCAGGTGATAGCCTTAGTGGAAAAAAGACGGAAAAAAAAGAGGAGCTAAATGAAACTTCAAATAAAATTGAACGTTCAAGAAATGTTTCAACTATTTTTATTGATATTTCTGAAGAGCCACTTTGATACCGACAATAAAAGTTGACCAGGAAAATCTCCAATGGTATTAGAGATAATGACTACCCAATCATTACCCACTTCAAATATACGAGTTAAACCTAACTAATTCGGTGAATGACATATATTACGATCCTAGTATCAAATAAGGTATTAGATTTATTAACTTGCTACGGTGTTATTAACCCCTCTTTACGTTTTTGATTTCATTCCAAAAATCTACGATCTCTAAAGATAGGTTGAAGTAGGGGGTACTATACAATTTATACATCTTAATTGAACTAACTAACTCAACAATACGTTAACCTTTAGCAGTTATATCTGTCTGTTAACTTCAATTTTAACAGCTGTGACGTGCATAAAACAAGGTGTTAGATAATTGCAAGATTAGATTTCGTAAATTGTATTTCGTATTTTCTGACAGAGCTACCAAGGCTATTAGCCGCCGTTCCTATTTCTGAACTACTATCACCGGCAATCTATGTTAAGGAATTGACAGTCATTTTTATAACTCACCAATAGCTTAAAGTGAAGGATGGAATATTTTGTGGTATTTCGTAGAATCAGCAGGTTATTATAAGTGTTCGAATAACGGTTTATGTCACAATAAAAAACAAATCGCACAAAATATGTGTTCGGATTAATTAACACACACGGTTAGAAATTTCCGACAAACATAAGTGTTTTTTATAACATAAAATTCTGATAAAGTTTCGGACAGTTATAAACACTGGATTTTATGTTTTGGTTTTGACTACCATTACTCCCCTGTTAATGAAAGTAGTTTTTGTCACTAGTAAAACAGTTTTAAGATTATTTTAATGAGAAAAACCTGATACACATGAACTGATGATGCAATATTTATCTCACGAAGAAACGCATTATCCGTGCAGTAACAAAACACCATATACATAGTTTCATGACGTTAATAACTGATAATTAAAGACTTTAGGCTGTTGTTATACGCATGATTATTTTCTTTTGTCTGTTTGTTATTAAGCACAAAGCTACACAATGGGCTATTTGGACTGTGTCCACCGCGAGAACTGAGACCCAATTTTTAACGATAAAAGCTCTATAAATGAACCTTTAGGCCTGATTCTATGCCGATCAAAATGCTGAAGTGCGAAGACATTTGGTGTAAAATATTCAAAAACTTGCTAAATTATTAACGTATAACAACCCCGTTTCTTTTGCTGTAATTGATCACATTATGAGCCGAAGTCATTAAAATGCCCCCCCCCCCCCAGTGACACAGCGGAATGTTTGCGGACTTACAACGCTAGAAACCGAGTTTCGATACTCGTGGTGAGCAGGGCACGAATAGCACTTCGTATAGTTTTGCGCTTAACTACAAACAAATAAAGGAGTATTGTTATTTTCATCATAATAATCGAGAAATAAAAATGTGTTTAATAATATATTTTAATACTTAGTAACATATATTCAAATTACTATTGCTATTGGAAAATCGAAAACCGGTCTTTTTTTGTCATCTATGTCAGATTTTATATTACAATACAAATCTGTCGAACAGAGCAAAGCTTCGAAACATAGGTACATTTTCCTTTAAAAGCACCTGACAGAAAGTGAGGTGAACCAATGATTTCTTTGTAACATGATGTCGAACTGTTCTTCACCTAAGTAGCTGATACTTATCTACAAAACTTACTCTGAAGTAAGTTCCCGGATGTTTGTTGCAGTTTATCTCCATATGTTGTTATAAAACCTTGATCAGTTGGTTAAAAAACAGGGCTGCGACTTAACTTTAGAAATAAGTTCCCCAGATGATTTAGAATATGTTTTTACAGTTAGTATCAGGGTTTCTAAGAAGCTCTTTCCATGTTAATCTACTGAACTAAGCTGTGACTCAAGAAACTTCTTCAATTCAGATATTTGAACACCCATGGATACTGAGATGTGCATACATTTCACGATTAAGGCCTAGATCCAATTCACAGAATGCAGCACACATACACATCAAAATCCTTTGCAATTAACTCAGATGAATCAAGGTCAAATCGTGTAACTGAAGGCCCTCCAAACCCATAATCGATCATAGCTTCCAAGGTAAGTGAAACAGTTTTAGTCTCTTCATTAAATTTGCGAAAAATTCCTTCCATATTCCACCATCTTCATGATACTAACTGTACTCAGTCATTTGTTGCTATGTGATAAAGACATTGAGTTTGACAAAGATTATTAAGCATCCTACAATGAGAACGTTTGCAATGCCTGTAAACACTTTCGGCTGACCTGAAGGTTTTTGTTTTCTTTTAACTTGTACAGTCAAGTTCTCAGTTTTTATCAAATTATCTCAAATACTCTTGTCCACGCGTGACAAAGCACTGAAATCATTTTTCTGTTTTGATTATTTGTACTTCCTTATCTCATAATGATTTATCTTGAATCCACCTAATTCGCGGCATTTTGGTATTTTGCCCACACTTCGATGGTACTAATATACCTATCAATCGGATGTCTATCTGCATTTATACCTTTGCAGAACATGATAAAATAGCGTCCGGATATTTTTGGCGGGAAAAAATAAAATTACTTAATATCTATACTGTTTGTTCGATTTTAATATGGATAAAACATACTTTGAATTTAACTGAACTCAATAATCGGTATGTTTTACAATTTATAGAATGTCATCTGATTGATCTACTTTTTTGTGAATAATATATTAATGTTATGCTTTAAAAATAAATGGACCGTCCACTGGTGTGCGAATAATTCGAACAAAATATGTATATGCTACATATCAAGCTTTTTCCAATTAGTGAACTTCATCATTTTCACTGAGTGCAACAACAGCTCTTCATGCGCTGAAATATATTTATCTCGACTTTACTAATTTTCTAGATCCGTCTATATCAGCTGTGCTTAATGCAAGAGCTCGTAGAAAATAAGTAATTTAAGTGTTTTATCTCTGCGGTGGGCCCGCCAAAATGTCGACACACCCAGTTTGATTGATAGTATATAGAGAGAACTTCCGTTTATGCTACCTTGTTACGCTGTAAACACTGCATTTATTTTATTTTTTTTTACTTTGCTTAGCATTAAAACAGAACACCGAACCTTCATTATAATAGATTCAATGATTACTTATCGCATTTTAACGACTTTCTGTTCGAACGTATTAAGAATTCATAATGAGATAATATAAAATTTATAAAAGAACATTAGAACTGAAATATACCTTAATATATTTGACGTAAAATGAACAAATGCTCCCTCTTTCAATTTTAAAATTCTGTTTGTGAGTCTTATCATAATTTCATTTTAATAAGGTTCATATTTCAAATTTGTCTTTCCATTATTCTGTAACAACATTCACACCCACATACGGGAATTTCCATTCTCAAAATTTGTATAACATATTATACGAAGTATATGACATTACTTGAACAGTTTATACAGAAGCAAAACATCCATACATCCATAAGGCTACTCTCTTGATGTCATTAAATACTTATTTCTTACTGCATCAGACTTTATTTTTGTACTCAAGCTTTTATTCTACTGCATTACATTACTGTATCTAATATAAGCGTAAAAATAATTAAATTACAAGATACAGTGCTGTCTTTTATTTTAGCCTTTTTCTTTTGTAACCTATGAATAATCCCGTTTTTCATTTTAATATAACAAAGTAGCCTATCTTTAATTTGAAACGTTTTTTTTTGAAATTAATCTTTTGAAAACTTTCTTTTCGTTTTTTATTCATTCATATTTCACAAAAATAAAAGTATAATAAAGAATGCTAACATGTTTATATGGTTTGATATATGTACATAAAAAAAAACATACATCGATGGTGCAAAAAGAAAATTTCTCATAAACATCCGGTTGGATAACATTTTCCGGAGATGTCGAAACATATCCAAAAAAAAAATGTAACTCGCACCACTGTATATGTCTTCCAAACGATTTGTAATACAAAACTCCTTTGTCCCTACACATCAAATTAATTCTTCATTGTTAATTATAATTACAATTATTCCAAAAAATAAAAATCTGAAAGTTCCTCATATTTTCAATCGCACTTACAAACTTTTCCCTTGTGTTTAATTATTTTCCCTATCTGTTTTTCTTTCTATGTTTTGATTATAATACTCATTTTAAAGCTCTCAAGGAGTTTTGGTTATTATGCATGTAATTATACATATACGGTATTTATTTAATCATGATTAAACAATATTTATTGAAATAATGACATAACATAAACACAAAATTATTCCATCCAGAAAAAAATTTAAAATAACGTAATTCACAAGCTTCTCCTCTTTTCAGTCTTCTATTGACAAAATTGGAATTCCCAAGATATGCATCGAGAACCTTGAGCTAAGAAAATTATATTAAGTAAATAAGGCGGTAAGGGTTTGAGCGAAGTAAACCATGCATGATAAAATGAATAACAAAAAGAGAGTTTTAAACTTATCGTTCAAAATTCATTAAAAGCCTCAAGGAAGTCTTCGAAACTACAACCTGCAGCGTATCGAAGATACGCTTCCTTTGTAAACGAATATTTACGTTTCAAGTGTTCCACTGTAAATGAAACGAACGCACTTTTCGTTAATGTAATGTATACTTATGTATTCTAGCACATATAAACTTCATATAATTTTTTTTAATCAATACAATAAAATATGTCAATTCAGTATTTAGTAAAGAAACTGTTGTGTTTTTGTATTAGATATTAAGTTTCGTCATATATTTCAACTTGTCCGCTCAGCCTTTAAAATTACTCATGTATTCAAATAGGTGGTACCCACACACTCTACCAATAAGTAAATAGAAACCACCTCCAGTAGTATTTAATGTATCTGCTCTTTGCAATATTTAAGGCAAAACCCCGTTTATAGAGGTTGTCCGAAATGTCTGGAACCATAGACACTTCAACGAATTTTACAGAATGTGATCTACATGCTGTCCTTGTAATTCGAAACAAGTTTGAAGACGGTTTTTCCATTCTATTTTAACACTGTTAATCATGTTAATCATTGTCAATGGTCCACACTACCAGTCTCCTTACATTTAGCTAACAACTTCCCAACAGCACTGTGAGTGATGTTTTTCTTTGTCTCGGGATGGCGTGCATTAAATTCGGAAAAGCTGCAAATCACCTATGGTTCTACATTTTTTGGACATTCTGTACATCGTATTTACATGATATGAAATCTGGGCCAATATTATTGCTCTCCTCGCCTGGCGAAAGACTTGGATGGAGGTTTCTCTATTAGCTGTTTGTTTAGGACGCTTTCGCAGAGAATGATCAGGGATGGACCACACATGCTCGAGATGGTTCACATCTCGCGATTGGCCTGAACACAGGAGATTGTTAATGTCCTGACCTTCAAACCAACATTTTTCAGACTCGGACTAAGTGAGCAAGGGCCTCTATCTTGAATGAAAACTCTGATTCGTCTGATAATTTGATTGGTATTGCTGGAGCGAAGAGAGGATTCCTCCTAGCTATTCCGCTATAAAGATAACTTCTGTGGATATGGGACCACTCTAGCACCTGTCCTGAAACAGTAATGGCAGTTCAATATGGCTAATTCTCTACATAACACAAGGAATCCGTTCTGTTGGGTTGGGGGTAGAAACTGTTGTTTACCGACGTGACTGGAGCTGTATTTCACCGTTATTGCAAGTGACTGGTGATCTTTCATTGAATTTGACCATCGTACGCGCATTGTTTGTTTGTATTCTATGCAATCTATATTTGTTTATATATATATATCGGGATTATTTGCATTTAACGTCATGAAGGTGGCAAATATGTATTTCCGACAGTTTGTTTGTTTCAAGTTAAGCACAAACCTACACAATGAGCTACCTGTGCTCTGCTAACCATGGGTTTCGAGACCCGGTTTCTAACGTTGTAAGTCCGCAGATTTGCCGCTATGTCACTCGGGGGCATTTCCGAGATTGTCTACTTACTAGTAAGCTCTGTATATTTTACGATTACACAATAATTATGTTAACTTTAAAAATCTAAATAAAAAGTGTAAATAAACATCTCATAACCTTGAACGCTAATTAACTAAACCAAACACCGGATGGTTCGTTAAGCTTCGTGCCTTATAACGCTAAAAATAGAGGTACGATCCCAGCACTGTGCACAGCATAAAGAACCCATTGTACAGCTCTGCGCTTGACAGAAAATAAGGCCAAAAACAAAAAGAGTTGCATCGAACCAGAAAAATACCCAACAAATAAAACTAGGGTACATGTTACCCTTACTTTATAATATATGATAGCGTAAGTCTACAGACTTGATATATTACCTATATGGAAGTTCCATATCCATTTTATAATTTGAAGAATATGACTACCTGTTCAATTATTGAAGTAGAGTGTTGAACTTCAAATGTGTAAAATATATATATAATGTTTCGCAATATGAGTTCGTGCACAATATTGCACGACTATATCTCGACTTGTGCTCGACTATTCGTAATGTACCGTTTCTAGTAATTCTTTACGGGTAAACTATGCTGGTGATTAACTATTCTAAATACCTAACTTCTAGAATATTGTACAAATAATGATATACTTCATTCTTCACTTGTAGAGTATGTTACTTCTAAACTGACTTTTTCGGATATCATTAATAGCAGAAACGTACGGAAGGATTATTTTATTTATATATATATATATGTTTAAGTATTTTATTCATTTTGTGCAATCACCGGAGAAGTAGAATGAGAAACGACATATTATTGCGATCCCTAATAAAAAGATGCGATCCTGTGTTAAACATCTGCTTGTTATGAAAAATATATATACTGTTTCAAACTCTGAACGATGTATTTTCTCTCTATTTCATGCTATTTCCAACATAATATCAAGTACAATATAAGAGTAATGTTGTTAATAATTGTTAACAGTTAGTGAACCAAGGTACCTAATTTAAATAAGATAAAAGAAATTATTTCTCTAACTTCAATAATCGAGTCTAATGTAACAGAGAAGGGTTTGAGTAGTTTGACTTAAGGATATTTATTTTCCTTCTCTCTTTTGTCAGTAGTAGCTTTATGAAATGATAGCATCATCACCTAGGGTTCGATTCCTCACGATGAATAGAGCTTTGTGCTTAAAAAACAACATTTTTTTTTAACTTATAAACCACTACGAAAAATAATACGATATGAGCTCTAGGTTAACTTACCTTTATAAAGCAGAATAGCTGTCCACATAATCCACATAGTTGTAGTAAAATGTTATCACTCGGCAAAACTCAACAGATGGTTTGCCTACTTTTCACATTTAACTCCCGAGAAACATCTCTTGATACCGCTGCTTCTGCAGCTTACGTTATTGTATTTTGTCGACACAGAAACCTAGCCGAAGTAGATGTTTTCGCAGCGCTGAATGTTGACTGGTAGTAGTAATACAACAGTGGCTAACGCCACCACCGGTCGAGTGGGTCAATAATAATCGAGGTATCAACTGTTAGCGAAGAACTCATTGAATGTCACTTAATCATGTCTGACAATTATCCTTACATCATATAACCAAAACAATAGCTGATTCACTCTATACTTCTTCAGAATAAAGAGAGGGAAAATGAAATTATTAAATTAAACATGTTGAAAAAAAGCAGGATTACTCAGGTAAAATACACGAAATAAAGAAATGCTCGAAATTACTAAGGTGTTGATTTCCCTTAAGTGGCTTTTGTAAGGCGTTATAATATAACTTCATAGGAATAAATTGAAAATTCAACTTATTGCCAGTTATTTATTAAAAGTAAAAATCAAATTTCATGAATCCGCGATGACCTAAGGACTTTCAGTATATGAATTATCTCCCTTCATGACAGGTAAAATGGGACTTTCATGCAAAAGGAGTTTTAAACAATAGGTTTCCGTTTCAGTTACTAACAAAGCATAATATCTCTGATGGAGGTAAGTTTCCTTTTCGAAAGTACTTGACTTACCGAGTTTCTTTGTGTTAAAGCAATTTAAAGTTAGTTATAAAGCGATTTATGAAATGTATATTTCATTAATTAGTCATATTCCAGCCGTTATAGTCATAACCCCCATATTTTAATATCAGAGACGTATGTTAGCACTTGTAAATCCATATCATAGCGTATGTTTTTAAATTAACCAGAAACGTATTAGCCTTGTGTCAACGACGATTAATCATTTCTGAACGGTTTTCCTGGCAATAATTGTTAATAAGTCAGGTATAAATATATATATATATGTAGTGGTTGGTAAATCAGGTATGTATATATATATATATATATATGTGTGTATATTTATATGTAGTGGTTGGTAAATTATATATATATATGTGTATATTTATATGTAGTGGTTGGTAAATCAGGTATATATATGTGTATATTTATATGTAGTGGTTGGTAAGTCAGTTATATATACTTATATATAAATCTGACATTAATGTTCCAGTAATCATTACATTTTAACATTTTCGTCTCTAAATAATGATTGATTAATCATATCTAAACACTTTTATTTTAATTAATGGTTGATAAGCCATGTATTAACCATGTATAAATCAGTTTTCAAGTATTTATAGTTAATTAATTATAACAGTTTATTCTGGAATTAACATTTAATTAGTCATGGTCAAACCATGTTTCTCACACATGGACTCGATTAATTTTATGTATTTAAAACCATTCTTATGGCATTAATGATTGATAAATCATATATTAATATTATTTTGACATTGATGATTTAGTAATTACATCTAAACAGGTTTTTGACATTAAATTTTGGCATTGCTAGAAACATATCGGCCTAGCGTGGCCTAGTTATTTGTGTCTGTGCAAATTGTGATTCCGAGAATTCGTGGTGCGCAACCTGTTGTCTCAAAAATCGTTCTCCGAACTTTACAGTCTGGGATGTGCCTAAAACGTCATTGTCAAATCATACTATTTGGACAGACAAGAGTTGCCCAAGGGTTGATGGTGTTTTAGCTTCTTCCCTCTAGTCTATCAGTTCAAAATTAGGGACATCTATGTGTAATATGCCATGTGTAGTTTGCTTGAAAATTTTAAGAACAAACATAAGCATGTTTTATATCCATGACTAAACATAGGCCACCATCTTTTACACGTATATTCCGAAAAGGCCAGAAATAGACGAAGTAAGCAACTGTGGCGACATTTTCTAAATATACTGATGCTCAAGTATTCAAGAACTCGATTTGGAAATCAAACAATTCCTTTGCTGTAAAATACTTAAAATCTGTACTGAATATTTTGAGTGGTTTTTGTTGTTGTTTTTGTTTTTAGAATAAAGTAGAGAATATTCATGTCCTTGCATTGAGGAGCTTGTACCCCCTTATTAAACAGTTACTCGCTATGTATACTAATATTGTGTATAAGGAGCTTGTACCCTTTATTAAACAGTTACTCGCTACGTATACTAATATTGTGTATAACGAGCTTGTGCCCCCCTTATTAAACTGTTACTCGCTT
>NW_013674278.1:8687-27026 GCF_000517525.1 Limulus polyphemus | reverse complement strand
TGATGCTGCTGAAGACGTGCCACCTGAAGAAGCCCCTGTCGAAGAAGAAACTCTACTCAGTTTTGAGAAGAGAAACGGTAAAGCTCTTGGTGAAGTTACTACCACTGATGTGACTGTTACCGATGATAGGACATTTACTGATAAAGCAGATGAATCCCACATGAAGCTGAAGCCAATGAGACGGAGATCAGTACGGAAGAAGATACGTCCCGTAAAATTAAGAGACTTTGTTGAATTGTAATTTTGTGTTTGTAATTCTGTACAGTTAATTAATTTATTGTTAATTGTTATTGGTTTATTGTATGTGGTTATTGTTCGGGACGAACAATATTAAGGAGGGGGCAGTATTGCGTCAGCGAGATCACGTGACTATTCTCACGCCCTCTGCTTTCTAGAACTATCCTGTACCTTGGCGAATGCTCTAGCATTTGCTAGATATAGGGTAGTCTGGTATATATAAGAGGGTGAAAACTTGACGGGAAAAGATATATGTGTGTGTGTAGACAGTGAGTAATTGATCTGCAGTCAGAGAGTATTATTGAGCACGTTCGTTGTTATAGCGTTTGTTTTAGCCCGATTGTTGAAGTTGAGTGTATCGGTAAAGTTATATTTGGAAAGAATAAACCAGTTTTATTAAGTAAGGACTTGTGTCGCTAAAGTTTCGTCGGAACGAAGTTACGGAAAGTTAATTAACAAACGGAGACGTAACAATAGTAATGTATTAAACAAGGATGAATGGATTACTGGGGCAGAATATAGGTAGATGATATGAGATTCTCTGAAGAAAACATCTAAATTAAGATGTCACATTATTAAATAAAAGGTATAAATAGTATAATGCTCTTGTGATTTATTCTCCTGAATGTAATATGTTTAGAAGCATCTAAACATGTAGAGTCTATCTGAAACTGTAAATCAGTCTAAGATAAAAATTATTTTTATTATGTAAAAAGGTGGTTTTTTAACTGTATTTACTTATGATTTTACACAAGTGTCCAAGAAGAAGTTTCTGCTATATAAATAACATCAAAATATTTGTATACCTTGCACTACTTCCAAATGTTCTTGCTTTGTTACTGAATAATTATATTTTGCTTTACTCAATTATCTATTAATGAAAGCTATTGGGTGCTCCTTTGTATATCTATACAACTGAGATAAAACTGGTCGTACTGCATACTTTGATGTACCAATGCTTAGCACAAATTCTTTAATAAAGTCTGGGTAACTCAGAGGGAGTGTTTGTATTATCTCAGTTTCTCAATTGCTAACTGTTCTCCATTGTACACCTAAATTCTACATCTTCCTTTTCTAGCTCAGTTAAGGTTCTATAAAAGAACGCAGTACATGAGATAACTTTGTAATAGAAATCTACAACTTCAATAAATGTTGTAATCCCTTTAACATTCTTGGTAACTGGATGGTTTTTACATACTTCTAGTATTCTAGGATCAGAGTTAACATCATTAGCTGTTACTACTAGATGATCAGTGTTTGTTCTAAGGAACTGACATTTTGATAGTTTTGTAAGCATTATAAGTGCTCCTCAAAGCTAGCCATAGGGACCATTGCATCACCAATATAGCAAAAACACTCAAAATCTTGCGATTCAGCTAACACTAATCCCATAAGTCTTTGAAATGTAGGTGGTACATTGCATAATCAGAATGGTTTATGATTAAATCAATATTTACTGGATTGTAGAATGAAAGCTGTATTTCTTTGTCTCTCTTATCCATCTCTTCCTGCCAATAACCATCAAATCTATAGATGAAAAATTCTGCATTTGTCGTCACCTAGCTAATATTTCCTAGAATAGATATTGGGTAATGGGCACACATCTTTTATAGTGGATTCATTTACTTTGCATGCAAAACTCCATGCAGAATTGTACCTCTCCATCTTCTTTAGAACTAACACAACTGGTGTAGCATAAGGGATACTACTACATTAGATAATACCTTGCTCTATTGTTTAGTTTATACACTTTTTTAAGTTCTACTCCATGTTTCTGAAGCACTCTATAACACCCTGAGCTGTTGTCATCTTATTATCTAATACTATTTTATGCTTTACCATGTTTGTAACATCTGGTAGGCTCATCTTCTCCAAAAAATGTACCTCTTTACCTATTTGACAATTTCTGAAATTTTCCTTTGAATTATTCTTTAAACATTGTTTCCCAATCTGTTTTAGATTGCTTGTTACTGTGATAGCTCTGTTCTATATCATTATTCATAGTTGTTAGTTTCTCTGTTTTGTTAGACTTGTTTATTACCATCTTTTATCATAATGCTACTTTATCTTTATGTATATTTAACACTCTTATTGATATAGTACCTCTTCTAGATAATGTGTTTACACTTTCAGTGACATATACACCAGATTCTTCTATTTATACTGGTTCTACTAATATCTTCTTAGAAGTTAAGGCACAGAAAATTAGCAAATATATTATGCACTTCTTCAACCATGCACTTGAATTATTTTAATTAATTTCATAGGGACTGAACAATGAAGTTTATCCTTTTCTATAACTCTGTTGCCTGCTTTAAGTTTGAAAACACCTAAATATTCTGATAATAGAAATTATTCTTGTTACCTTTTTTGTTAGTTTCAAGTATTTCCATAGTATTTTTAAGTAAAAAGAAATCTTCTCAACTTTTGTTTCTTTTAACCTCTTCTACCTTGTTTTCTCTTACCCCAAATTTCTGATTTCTCTTAAATCTACTACTGTTTTTCTGCTATTGTTACTGTTAACCTCCTTCAGGAAGGTGCCAGCCTCTTCCTGGTGAGGGGAATGAGGTGAGCTCAACAAAAATATTGAAGGGGTTACACATACTGCAGTATTTGGGAAGTGAACAAACTTTAACTGTAAGCATTGTTTATTGAGTACAGGTGCTACAGAGAATAATAAGGCATATTTTTGTATAGCATCAGCCCCAGCAAGCCCCCTTCCACCTTGTTTCATATACCTGCTCTTCTTTTTAACATGTTGTTGTTTTAGGGACTATCATTATTTTTAACTTTATAGGAGCTCAGCCAAACAACTGTTTTTGTGTTAGTTCCTCTACTACATGCAAGTCTGAAAGGGAGCCAAATTTTGTGCCTTCAAATGGCACTATTCCTGTCTCCATGCACAGTCTATTGACAATATCTTGCCCTAATATTTAATCGGCTTCTAGATCTACTTTACCACATACAAAGAAATGGTGCTCTATTACTAGGTCACCTACTTGTATCTGCACCCTATGTTTTTCTGCTACTATAACAGGGTAACTGGTGATGGTGAATAGAATATGTTTAAATACTTCTAATCAAGCATTACCTGATAATTTGAAATAATTTTTTCACTAAATCTGTACTCAATAATAAAGATTTTGCTCAAGTATCAAGTAAAAGGTCACAGTGTATTCCCCTAGTTCCTAACCATAAAGGCAACTACAGGTTAGGAACATGACCAACCACAAGAAGTATCTTATGTTGTTGCCCAAATTATTGAAAATGACTTCTTTGGAGTGGTTTACCACAAATGAACCAAATCATTACAATATTGTCAAAATGAAGTGTTTTTCTACAGGAGCAGTGAAAAGAAAGAATGACAAAAAATGTTTTGATTGAATCTATGCTTGAAATAGTGTATAATACAGCCATACATTGTGGTGAATCAAGTAAAACTATACCATTATGATTTGTAAATTATGTATTTCACAGTTTAGCCTACACTAGTGCTTGACAGATTTGACATCAAGCCAAAAATGTTACCTCTTGATCTTGAGATGGGAGTTATAAGGTTGTTGTGAGTAATCAGACACATCTTTGTTGTTCTGTTGTTTTTTATGATTATTTATGTTAAAAGTTTCTTTTTTAATGTGGCAGCAATTCTTGTATATATTTGTATTTATTTTTTTGATGATGTGTAATTAGTTGTTGTATATATGTATATTTCAGTGTTAGTAGTGTTAAAGGTTTTAATTTGTATGTATAAGTGTAGGCTTCATTAATAAATAATAATACTGTTACGACAGCGGAAGTCATGCGACACTGGGAGCATGCGTGCTGGAGAATCTCGAAGGATCATGAAGGCCCGATAGCATTCGAGGTGCCCTCTTTTTAGTATATACGCCTGGCGAGAAAAACCAGCGCTATTGAAGAGATAGATAATTGAGTCAAGAGAACAGTAGGCACCTTAAGTAAAGTGTGTGAATCACTGTGATTTATAGCATGTGTTATTAAGGTTGTTAAATTTAAAGTGACTGTGGAAATTCTGTGTATTACAAAGTTGTATCGAGAAAGAATAAATTAGTTTTAATTAAGAAAGGACCTGTAACGCTGAAGTTCCTCCGAAAGAATTTTTACCGGAAATTAACAAACAAGCAGATACGTAACAATACTAACTTCTGATCAGAGTAAGATATGTACTTACAGTTAAACTAAAAATCAACTTGGCCATCAGTATAGCTTATTAAATATAATTTTCTCATGTATCTATTTATAGAGATTATAATGCATTGCTTCATCAGTTGAGAGCCCTCACTGAATGATATTTTTGGCCTTAAACTCATAACATTTTATTAGGTTCAGCCAATTTACTTATTTAGGAGATTTAGGTTAGCCTAAATATATATATTAAGCTAACAAAAATGGAAAACAGTCTTTATAGTGGAAGTATAATGCTAAAAATATAAATGAAAAATTATAAAATTAGATACATGAAACATTCCAACCAACACTATTAATGAAAGTAATTACAAAGAAAGAATATAGTATATTTCACCTACAGAACCTAAAATACCTTAACAGACATCCACATTTTTAGGCTTTATATTGGGAATAAAATTCACCAGCATATATCTCTGCTCTCTACTGTGTCATTCCCAAAATACAGCCAACATGGCTACCACTCACATGCATACGAGTGTTCCACTATTGTCTGGACGTTATACTAACAAGTCTGAGCCCAATTCCAATGGGGAAGGAAGAAAAGGAGGATAAAATTGTTGTTGATAGTTCTTCCTCAAGTAGCTGAAATTAAGCAAGCCACTGTAAAATTACCTTCCTGTAGCTTTTGGTCATAGGAATCCATTATCATCTATTTATGATTCTCATAAGATTTCTCGTGATACTTCATATTTCATCATATTAACATTCCATTTTCTTATTTTCAAACACTTGTAGCTTGCATTCTCTGTACATTTGATTCATCATTGTAATACTGTGCATATGAATGATTTTATACAATGTCTGAATACATATGTAGTTACTCAACACATATATGTATTCATACAGGTATATTGTCATATACATACAGTAATACATGACACTTGAATTGTACCCTGCAGATCGTGATACCGAAACTTGGCACCGAACATACTCATCCTTTAAGATGGAGTGTTATGATGTGATGGTAAATCCCACTATTTGTTGACACAGGTATAGTCCAAGAGTTCGTGGTGGGTGCTGCAGGCTGGTTGTCTTTCCTCGGGTCGGCAATTTGAAATTATATAGGGATGTCAAAGACAGCATTAGTAGCATTGTCATACATAAAAACAAATAATGGGCCCTTTGCTTTACACAGAGCATTACACTCTGTTTACATGCTACCATGCTGTTTTTCAATGTATGATTATGGAATATTGTTCAATATCAATATGTGACTGTATTCTGGTGCAGTTAATTTTCCCAAAATAAATAATTAGCATTCCCATAGTATTTACCCATTTATACCCTTTTCGCTACTATTTTAATAATTATTTATAATAGTAAATATATATATATATGTATATATATTTATATCAGCATAACACATCATAATGATAGACAGGTTTTCTACAACTGGTGCATGGTAACCATACCTAAGTGAACAGACTCCTCTTGCCAGCTATATTTCTATAGTCTTCCTGATATTGTAGTGCCAGCTATGAGTCTGTAAATTTGAATCTCTCTTGGCATCACGAAATCAAGAATAATCACATACAGAACTAAACTGGACAAAGACATTTCTGCTAGAATTAATATTTATACTACAGTATCCATCACTACGTGCTCAGGTTAAATATAATATTAAACATCCAAATACATTGGATGTTGGCAAGTTACTGCTATCCACCTCAAATGGCCATCTGGTTCCACAAACACATTGGCATAGTCAGTTGGCAATTCACTGAGTTTCTGTTACTGTATTGACTCTAGGTTGCTTGCACAATTATCAATCAACGATCTCTGATATTTTGACAGCTGTATGTTTGCTTTCAGACACTGTGTGACAGAAATAACCCTAGTTATACCAGTACTTTTAGCTATTTCCACTTTGCTAGTTATGCCAATGACCCTTTCAGAGGAAAGCATAATTGCAGAGAATCACTAGGACTATACCAATACTCATGCAGATAACTGTTTGAGTGAATGCAGCCTGCTTTCTGGGCAAGGAAAATGATATTTATTTCATGCATAGCTTCCAACACTTCAGCAGGTTTAAATAAGGCACTAGACTTTGTCCATAGTAAATCATGGAACGCACCTGTGTATCTAGAAATACTACTACTCTCTCATAACATACACTCGTGCAATCCATAAATGTTGGACCCAATCAGATCAGCACTGGATAGTTTCTTCACAGATTGTATGTCACTTCTTCCACAGGCAAAACTGACAGTTTCCATAGTAGATATATCTTAATATCAGAACCAATATTGAGGACAATCACCATTGTTTTGCGAGTGATATAAGCTATAAGTAAAATCCAAATGATATTTGAGAACATAAAGCTTAGAAAACATTGGTTATGAATGAGCAGTAGAATAAAACATACATTATAAGGTTAATTAAATAATACAGTCAAAACATTACAATTAGTGTGAAATAAAAGGAAAGGTAAACAAATTTATACATGAAATATACAAATTGAAAAATAAAGTCATCATACTACAGTAAATATTCCAGGAAAATCTATATGTAGACACCAAAAACTACTGTCTGAGATGACTGTGTTTTGATCGGGTTAACACGTCAAGGTTGAAAGACGTCTTGGTACACCTTATGACAGGAATGGCAAGAACACATTCATTCCAGGTATCTAGAAGAACAGTAAATAGGATACTGACCAAACAAGGTTATTTTGCAAGAAGGGCAATCTCCAAACCAATATTAACCAGAATTCACCACTCTCACCGTGTTACTTGGGCAAGACAACATGTTAAGTTCCAGTTAGGACACTGGCAACATGCTATATTTTCAAATGAGTCCTGTTTCTGGCTTTTTAAAGCTGATGGTAGGATTCGTGTTCGTCGTTTGCCTGGATAACACACAGGGAACACACAGGAGGTGGTGCAGTACATGTTTGGGCAGCTATTCATTATGTTGGAAATCTGCTCTTCATATCCTCCAGAAAAACGCCTATGGCGTCTCCTATAGACATCACATGGAGACAATATTTCTGCCATATGTTAGGGCAAGATTTTTCAATAACTTTGTGTTCCAAGATGACAATGCCACTGCCCACTATGCTCTTATTGGACAGTATTATCTCAACCAGGAGGACGTTACAAGATTGCCATGGCCAGCAAAGTCTCCAAATTGTAATCCCATTGAGAACTGTTGAGCAGAACTGGGCCATAAAATTGCTAACCACCAGCTACTGTAGCCGAGATGCAGTGCCTTTTATTGCAAGTTGGGATGAAATCGCGGATTACATCAGTAACATCATCAACAGCATGCCACATCGTCTTGTGGTGGTTATTTGTGTACAAGGAAAACCAACCAAGTACTGAATGTTTAATATGAACTTATATAAGGTTACATATGCTACTTATAATAATTTGAGGTTATATTTTGTTATTATATATGTTTTGGTAAGATTTTGTTGTGATAGGTTAAATGCTGAATTTCACATCTTTCTACAGGTGTCCGATAAAATTGTTTGCTGTTCGTTCATGATGTCCGCAGAACCTGTCTCATTAATGACATTATACAAATTACATATGTACATGTTTAATATAACATGCATTTCTCAGTTGGACAGCACTAAGTGTATTTGCATTCCATCTTAATGATAATGATCTTATTTATTACAAAATATTCAAACATTTTGGCCAAGACTGTATTACCATCAATTAGAAAGACTGATGGATAGAATAAAATGAATAAAATCAGATTGAACATTTAAATAAGCAACTTCTTAGTAGGGATATTACAATGAGAAATTTATTTAAAAGTAATGATAAAAAAGACAATGAAACAGATTAAATGAAATTCCATGTAGCAGTGAAGTCTAAAGATAATAACAAATACCAATTAAACAAATGATTATAAAGTATCGTTTATGAGAATATTATAAGTACTGTGTAACAAGTACTTACAAATGTAATGTTAATTCAAGAGTAAAATAATTATTAGAAGATTATCCAAAAATGGAAATCATTTTGAGATTTCTCTATAACTCTAAAAGCATCACTCTATACAACACTCAACAGAATGAAAGAAGAACTACCCATGAAACATCAGGAAAACCGTTTCAAAATCAATTTAACGATTGTTTGTTTGTTATGAATTTCGCGAAAAGCTGCACGAGAGCTATCTGCGCTAGCCGTCCCTAATTTAGCAGTGTAAGACTAGAGGGAAGGCAGCTAGTCATCGCCACCCACCGCTAACTATTGGGCTACTCTTTTACCAACGAATAGTGGGATTGACCATCACAATATAACGCCCCCACGACTGAAAGGGCGAGTATGTTTGGTGTGACGGGGATCGAACCCGCAGATTGCGAGTCGAACGCCCTAATCAACTGGCCAACCAATTTAAAGAATGATAATTAATGATAGAAGTAGAACTAAAGTAGAAAAATGTTTCAAAAAATATAACAGGGCCCTTAGATAATATTTGCAATATCCACCAAATAATTAATTTATCAGGATATCCTAACCATTTTTACACATACTTCATCACCCTCATTTTTAATTATTATTTCAATTTTATAAACTCCATTTTTCTTATCATATTTGACTAATTCTGATTCATAGAAACTTTTTTCAATTTTTTCATAATTTAAATCTTTAATTTTGTATGTTATGGAATCTGTTTGCATGTTTGTTTTGAATTTCGCGCAAATCTACACGAGGGCTGCTAAATTAGGGACGGCTAGCGCAGATAGTGTAAGACTAGAGGGAAGGCAGCTAGTCATCACCACCCACCGCCAACTCTTGGGCTACTCTTTTACCAACGAATAGTGGGATTGACCGTCACATTATAACGCCCCCACGGCTGAAAGGGCGAGAAATAGTGGGATTGACCGTCACATTATAACGTCCCCACGGCTGAAAGAGCGAGCATGTTTGGTGTGACGGGGATTCGAACCCGCGACCCTCAGATTGCGAATCGAGTGCCTTAACCACCTGGCCATGCCGGGCTTTACATTTTTAATAACAAGTAAATTACACAATATCGTCTGAAGTAATTTACAATAAAGTTTAAATTTACACTAAGGGTATTCACACTAACTACATTTAGTTGCGTAGTTTATGTTGAAAAGTATATCTATGAAATTAGGTCTACAAGTGAAACTGTCTGTAACAAACATTATTGAAGTACATTAATTTGTTGTCATTACAAGAATTGGACTTGACATCATTACTGTTACCAAATAATCCAAAAGAACCCGTCCAACGATAGAACATCTTACAACAATGTTTTGTCCGAGAATATTACTTTTAAGTTTTTAAAATTGATGGGAATTTGGAAATATTTAAAAAAGATTCATTACTTTTGATCTTAATAACAACTTCAGACTTGTTTTCTTGACTTATATTTACCATTGACCTGTTGTTTGTTATTAAGTACAAAGCTACACAAATGGTTTTCTGTGCTCTGCCCACCACAGGTGTCGAAACCCGGTCTCTAGCGGTATAAGTCCGCAGGCATACCGCTGTGCCACCAATGATTTATTAAGCTGATGATATATTCAGAGTGCTATCTATCAGTTGACTACGATGAGAAACATCATATGGTAATATAAATAAAACAAGTCAGAGTTAGTAAGTCTTATCTTTGTAAAAAGGATGATTTGTCATTTGTAAGTTTATTGTGAGGGTACTAAAAGACATTTCATTGAAGCTTTATAAAGTAAAAACTTTATTATGATTTAAATTCTTGCTCGTACATGCATCTTCTGTAGGCCTAAAGCCGACAATAGTCGTATATATGGGTGTGTCTGTCTTCGTGTATGAAGATATGAAGGATAATGTAGTTTTTATATTATCAAATTTGAAAAGTTTGAAGGATTGATAAATGTTGAAGGTTTAATTTAATATCGATATAACATTTGAAAACTGACTTCCAAATTTCAAGAGAATTTTATGAAACGTTATTGGTGTGAGTGCTACGATAAGGTTGGTTTATCTAAAATTTTCGCTCAAGTTATATAAGTGCTATCGGCATATAGCCGTCCTTAACTTTGAACTCATAGACTAAAGAGAAGCCAGCTAGTCAACTACACCCACCGCCAACTCTTGGGATACTCTTGACTGACCGAATAGTGGGATATGATAGTCATTTTTATAACGCACCAACGGCTGTACAGTGTAGAGCGTGTTTGTTTTGTTTTTTTTTGCGTTAGCGAGACGCAAACCATAAATACTCAGACTCACGCTAACCACTTGACCACGCTCGGCCATCACAATGAAGAGTAACAACGAAAGCTGTTGGCAACTTATGGGAAGAAAAAAAAAAACACACGAGATGTTTCACTTTGTGGAAAACCTTGGGTAAAAAACAATAAACATCTTAAAAAATAATAACTATTGACCATTTGAAACTTTATGAAATATGATTTTAAATTCTTGTTGGTTTTTTCCGGAGTTATTCGCCGAGAATATGTTCACATACCAGAGAGCTAGACTAGTAGATATAACTGAAATACGACGTTATTACTTTCCTTCTTGGTTTAGACTTGCTTTGAACAAAAGCTAACTGTATAGTTGCATCATATATGGAATAAAGTAGGCCTAAAACTGAGCTTATTATAAAATGCATTAAGAATTGAGTAAAAATGGCAGCAAAGTTCTCTTTAATCGAAGAAGTAGTATTTACTTATTAATCTCGATCATTTCCTTAGAGATGAAACTTTGGTCTTTTTTTTGTTTGTTTGCAATGATAACCTTTTACTCCAAATATGTTATTATTATTATTCCCGTTTATTAAAGGCTGAGTAAAAATGACCGACGTATTTGTTTTAGCACAAGCCTTGATGAAATTTTACGACGTATATTGATAATTATTAATAGAAGGGGGGGGGTGTTAATGATAACATGAGATACGTTTTATGAAAAATCTCAAGAACTGAATTATAAAACACAATTAGTGGACTATATTTATATAATGTTAGCTAATTACTGAATATTTAGAACGACACAATCAAACAGTCACTTACTTTTCGCGTTTTATATGATAGGATGTCGTTTGAAGATTTCCTAAATAACTTCACCCACCTAGACTTACTACACATAGGACCAGACGACTGGATGCAAGAACCTTCACTACACACTAAACGACCATGGAGAGCAGTACTTGCCAGACGGCGCTGGCGGTCTGGTTTTAACGCTGGGGGTGGACCTCAGTACAAAGGTAAGTTTTCCATCATTTACTTTCTTTGAAACGGATTGCTTTTTGTTTTTTTTCTGGTTGTTTATTACTTTATTTTCATAACATATCTATTCAGGATATAGTTATGCATATTTATTTTTGGGTTTCAAATGTTGTAAGTGTTATAATTTTCCATTGTTTTCTATTTGTTCTATTAGATATTACAACACGCGCCTCATTCTTAATGGAAATAACAATAACTTATTCAGTTCTTTCAGGTATAAAAATTTGTCAGGAAATTATTTGTAATTTGTTGTTGTTTGTATTTCATAGTGTTGAAGACTATTTTACAGAATAATGTAGACCCTTACTCTTACATTTTAGTTAGTTTCCAAAAAAAGTGACGCAACAAACCAATAATTTTCATTCTGTTTAATAGAAACATACTACAAATCCCATTGGAAAAAATTAAATAATATTTAAAATAATTTTTTTTTCACAGAGACAACAGCCATGAATCCACAGTTTCACGTCCATATTCCAAAGAACGGTACAAATAAATGTCACGTGGTTGTATCCGTAACTCAAAATTACACTCCGGGTCACGTGACAGAAGATGGAAAAAGGATGCCTCCTCTGCCAATAGGCTTCGCAGTATATGAGGCTAGTTTAATGAGTTATAGTTCATAATCATAAAAGAAAATGCAAGGTCTTACAAATATATCTATATTATGTTTTTATAGATTTTTGTTTCATTACTACTTTTTGAAATGTAGTGATACATTTTTTTACTAATAGAAGGCGTGAACTATTTGGTAACAAGTATTTAAAACCTTACGAAAAATTCGCAGTGTTAGCTAGTAAGGTCTTACAAATATATCTATATTATGTTTTTATAGATTTTTGTTTCATTACTACTTTTTGAAATGTAGTGATACATTTTTTTACTAATAGAAGGCGTGAACTATTTGGTAACAATTATTTAAAACCTTACGAAAAATTCGCAGTGTTAGCTAGTATTAGTTGACAAAAATTTGCACATAAACCTTTTTTGGGCAACTAACCGTGGCTTTATAATAATAGGTTTCACAAAGATGAACGTGGTTGTCAACGTGTAATGTTATGAGGCAAATATATATATATTCATCATATTTTTGTTTTTTTACTGAAATAATTTATAATGAATCACACTTTTGTTTCTGGGCCATTTTTAATGGTAAAAGCGTATTTTTTAAATTGTATTTGCAATCAATGAGGGTAGAAATCTATCTAAATATTTATGAGATAGACAATTAAAAGAAATACGTTAAAGTTAAAATCGCACTGAAAGAAAAACAACCCAAACTCCGCCATTTTTTATTTATTTTGGCTTTACATTCTTCACGTAGAACAAATACACTTAGATTTGTTGCATGCCACCAGATTCACACACGTCGTTATCATGGAAAAACTTAATACAACAGTTTTTCTTTGAGGTCTTTCATATCCCAGCCGGACTGATGAGCTTTGGTATTGAGCTAAAGACCTCGTCGGCACTAGATATGGTAGATATACTATGGTTGAGTTATTATTACGACATATTCTTCTTTTCTCTCGCTCCTAAGTTCTTAGAAAAAAAAACACTTGTGAGGAAAATTGTCTGTTAAAATTTGAGTTTATTTAAATCGGATCGTCCAGTTACTGATCCAGAATTTTTTGTAAAAAAATAAATTAGAAGTCATAAAATGTTCATTATCAATGTTCATAAAACCACTAAACTCGTGCACGTAGTAATTAGTATGCCAAATATTACATCCTACTGTTGACTCGGTTCTTTTCTATTTTGATATTAAGCCTTGATCGTAATAATAAGAAATCCAATGTTCAATAATACCTAATTCCCAGTCTGTTTAACTCATTTGTTGTACAGATTAGAAGTAAACAAAGAATTTAAAAATTCTAATATAACACTGATATTTTAAATACAGGTAGTAAAATCACCCCCATTCTTTAATTAGTAAAACTGTTTAACAGCTTAAATTACTTCACTAAAATAGACTGTTAATATATACAGGAGTTCAGTAATTTTAATATAAATCCATATAGAAGTATTTCAAACAATTGTACGAAAACCCCAAATATATTTATTTTAAATAACAGCGGATCAAAATCTTTTACATCTTTTAAAGGCCATTTTATGGTCCTTTTCACTGCTGGATACCTTTGAGTATGCAGGATATAATCGAAGTTAAGATCCTTGACTTTTGTGTTGTACTTACAGAACTCTGGTCCGAAATGTCATCCTGAATTTATCCCTAACTTGACGAATAATTATTTTTTTTTTTTCATATGGTGTAAGCATTCTGCTTTTATCAACAATTCCATGAATGTTTTATCGTTTCAATTGTAATTTTACATTAATAAATAAACAACCTTTATAAATATAATGACATGTTTTGCGCCTTAGTTGCCCCTGGTGATTGTGAAACGACAGTAGCATCACTTTGTTGTGTCATCTATTGCATTTAACGTTAAAATTATATCCATATTAAATTTGATAATAACTGTATTGTACTGCGCAAGTTTGTACACACGATTTAGCAACTGAATATCTGACTTGTAAAAAAAAATTTAACGTCAGGAGTACATGAACAAATTTGCAGAGTTTAAATGTAATTTGATTACATTTATAACCAGGTTGAATTGTGAAAATTGTCATAATGTATTTCTGTAAAATGAAAAATAAAATAAGTTAAGAATAATAGCTCGAATTACATTACATATGATGAAATATGTTTATAAAAATAATTTACGCTTAAATGTAACTTAAACTTAGTAATATTAAAACTATTAACTCACACTAAATAACGAATAAATAACGAAGTCATACGATCTGTAGTTTTATGATGTAATCATATAACAAGACAAAACTAGGCCATCAAGAACAAAGTAAAATAGAAATAATTTTGCTCACTTCGACCATTATGTTTGAAGATTAAATCATTGGCCAATGGCCCATTTATCCAAAAACTGTTTATTGTATATTAAGCTACACAGTCGTCTGTCTGTACCATTCTATTTTTAGCGTTATAAGCTGTCAAACTAAGAAACTTGACCCAAGGAAAAAACTTTAAAAAAATCCTTCCAAAAAGCAACAGTTACTCTAAAAGTAACCAACAATTACGAGTTGAGTGTAAAAAATGGGAATAACTTAATTTATGTAAATATGAATTCATAATGACAGTAATGTAACAATATCTTTGCAGAAAAATGCAATGTTTACACAATTAATGTTAAATTAGTGAGATTAAATAACTTAGAATTTATTGTCGATTTTAAGCAATATCAAAAAATTCTAAATCAAGCGAGCTAAATAAATTTTACTTCTGTTCGAATTTAGTTAGATAAAATTTCGTAATTCGTTTTTCTGCGTGTCAGTATCGAGACCACTACCGCCCTCTATAATTTCCCATACTAGTATTCTAGTTGCTGTAAAATATTCTTCATCAATTTCTTAGTTAAGAAAATATAACACGTGATCCAATTATTCTAATTGCACGTATTTGTAATTTTTTAGCTATATCGCTGAAACACTTATTATATGTATATTTGATATATTTGTTTATATGTAACGCATATCTCAATATGTCGTAGAAAGAAAAAAATTACAAAATAGAAACTGTATGTTTCGTGCTACAAACGTAAAATATAATACCTGTTTTCTTTCTCAGGTCCCACCTAATATGCCACGTCTTACCACCCAATACGTCACCGCTCATCGTCCATTAGATGTCACTGCTCATTCTGTCTCCCGCGAAACTGTCACCTTTTTCACACTGCCCCCTGGTGACTTTGTAATCGTACCTTGTACAGAAGAACCAAATAATGAAACTAGGTTTCTGTTAAGAATATTGACTGACGAGCACAGTAATATATGGTAAGTGTTGAAAATAAATTTATTCTACTCTTTTCTTCTCCACATACCATTATTTAGTTTCGTCTACGAAGCAGCCTAAAAAGTTTGATATGTTATGCTATTGTTATTTTTTTATTTTGTGCAAAGCAGCACGAAAACCATCAGCGCTAGCCGTTTCTAATTTTTATGTGATAGGCAAGAGAATTTGTTAGTTTTTTTGTTATGAATTTCGCGCAAAGATACACGAGGGCTATCTGCGCTAGTCGTCCCTAATTTAGCAATATAAGACTAGAGGAAAGGCAGCTAATCATCACCACCCACCGCCAACTATTGACCTACTCTTTTACCAACGAATAGTGGGATTGTCCGTCACATTATAACGCCCCCAAGGCTGAAAGGGCGAGCATGTTTGGTGTGATGGGGACCCGCGACCCGCAGATTGTGAGTCGAGCGCCCTAATCACCCGGTCATGTCGGGCCTAGACAAGAGAGAAGGTAGCTGGTCAATACCACCCACCTCCAATTCTTCGGCTTCTCTTGTCAAATCGAAAACTGAGACGAAACCGTCACTCTTATAACGCACTCATGGTTCGAACGTGTAAAGCGCGATTTTATTTTATTTTTTGTGAACACTACTGGGTCGCGCTCGGTCTCTTATGATATTAGATCCAGTTTTGAATAGCGAATTAGGTGCACATGGGCTAAACGGTTACGTGAGAGACTCCCCTCGTGTTTAGATATAGCCGTTCCTAAGTTTGGATTACTGACCAGAGGGCCAGTCAGTCAACAGTACCCACCATCACAAGGGCTTTGTGTGGCTTTGAAACAAATTGACTGTTTAACAAGATTGATTGTTACTCTTATAACACATCATTAGATGAGAGTGTGTGTGATCTTCAGCAGAATCTCGGCGCGAATCTTCGATCTTCCTATCTTACCCCACCAGGCTAACCACTGGGCCACGCCTTGTCCGGTTCCAACATTAAAGTGTTTTATGTCAAATATAATATATGAGTCATGGCTTTGACCGAAACTATTAACTTTGTGAAAGTCTGTTTTGCTTTACCTTCTTCTACACTTCAAATGACCATAAACTCAAAACATGATATAGGAAATAAAAGCTTTATTAAAGGTATCTGCTCTCAGGACATTTTCTAAATAATTTTTGGACATCTCCTCAAACCGTTTAATTTGTATATCTTTCAGAAAACTGTATCATTTATCATTTACAATAAAGTATTAATGATATCGTCTGCATATATTACTTTCTTAATAAGTATATTTTACAGTCTTATTCAACATAATTAAAGTTTTATTTGGTATTCGACTTTAAAACATGTTTGACAAAAATCGACAAAATCATTCCTCAGAGACTTAATCTTCTTCTTCCATCGGAAAGCACAGAAGATATTTCATCCTAAAACTTTTGCAGACTGGTTACCTAGTTATATACGTATACACAAGAGGGCGACGCCTTAGTCTTAGTTCACTAAATGTTTATAAAAATCAAATAATGATCATTAACATAATTAAAAATAATAATTGTTGTTATCACTTTTGATCAATTATTTTGCAAGTATAAAAAAGTGATATCATTACTTCATCATATTTGACTACATACCTTTGTATAGATCGATACATACTTTTGTATAGATCGAAATAATATACTTTCTATGAATATAGGTACCATAAAACCTTCCTGTGCGCTTAATTGTTTATAAGTTTCTGTTAGTGGATAATTCCAAACCTTTTATTAAGTAACATTTGATTCGAATATCAAACCCTCATTATTGAGAGTATAAGTAATTTCTCTTAATATAATCTAAGATCTTTCATGTATGTGGCGTTATCTTATTCGGTTTGGTTTTGGTTGTTGTTAAGCACAAAGCTACACAATGGGCTATCCATGCTATGCCCACTAAGAGGATCTAAACCCGATTTTTATCGTCGTAAGCTTGTAGATTTGCTGCTAAGCCACTGGGGGTGGGGGAGGGAGTTAGTTTCTACCAGAGAAAATATGAATGTAAGGTCAGTCTTTGAATCATTTAAAATTGTGGTGGACGTGTGGTTTGCAAGAGTTAATGCTGTTTATAAGTGATAACAGTAGGGTAGATCCAGGTGCATTAATGTTAGATAATTAAGACATAAGCTTTGATTATTATTATTATTTTGTATGTTGCACTTTATAAATTCGTCAGTAGAGAGAGAATGGAATTCTATCGTTATGTGAGGCCCGGCATGGCCAGGTGGTTACGGCGCTCGACTCGCAATCTGAGGGTCGCGGGTTCGAATCCCCGTCACACCAAACATGCTAGAGGGAAGGCAGCTAGTCATCACCACCCATCGCCAACTCTTGGGCTACTCTTTTACCAACTCTTACACTGCTAAATTAGGGACGGCTAGCGCAGATAGCCCTCGTGTAGCTTTGCGCGAAATTCCAAAACAAACAAACAAACAAATACCGACATTTAAAGATTATTAAAAAACCAATGAGATATTAATCTAATAACTAGGATAAGCTTTAATTCAATGTTATTTACCTACTAGATAATACAACGTGTTGTAAATAAGTAACAATTTCAGCTACAAACAATCTGATGCATTAGAAGATATAAAAAAGTAAAAAGAGAAAGCTCACACAAAATGCTCCCCCTGTAATATGAAAGAAGTATTATTAATTCAAAAAACTAAATTAAACAGGTAAATCCATAAGTTTATAAATTTATCGGCTCACATATTTTTACTCTATTTTTTTTTTTCTAATCGTTTTTTTACACTACAATAGAATTATCTTACAGATAACGTTTTTCGGATATTCCCGCAATGTTTAATCCATAGGTAAATGATGACGAGCTAGAAACCGTTGTTTGT
>NW_013674278.1:0-7687 GCF_000517525.1 Limulus polyphemus | reverse complement strand
GGCTGAAAGGGCGAGCATGTTTGGTGTGACGGGGATTCGAACCCGCGACCCTCAAGGTTGGATTAAATAGACCCCCTAGAATAAGGTTTTGGCTTGAATTTCGCGTAAAACTTCACGAAGGCTATCTGCACTAGCCGTCCCTAATTTAGCAGTGAAAGATTAGAGGGAAGGCAACTAGTCATCACCACCCACCACCAACTCTTGGGCTACTCTTTTACTAATGAAAAGTGGGATTGACGTCACATTATATCTTTGTTCTTAAATGATCCACTAGAAAATGAAATAAACTAATCACTGAACCATTTTTCCTTCTGTCAGTGCACTCCCAATGTCGTACACACCACCATCTAAGGAGGCCCGAGAGTAAGGTAACGAAAAAATGTTCCCCTTACTCCTGTTTGCAAAATTTCAGATACAACAAATATTTTTTCAGTGAAGTTCAGGAAGTATTATTTTCAGAATGGTCCTTTATATTTTGAAACTAACCTTATCACCAACTTCATATCTAGGAGTAGGGATAATTTTTACATGAAATATGATAATAAATAGTTTACTTTCATTTCATTTTTTAATTGCTTGAACTGGAGTCATCTTAATTTATTTATGTTATGAGTTTTTTATTAATTTATATAATACAATAATCCATTTCATTGTATTATAAGCGGTAAGATATTTCCACATTTTAGTTTTCAATGTTCTGTTATATCTTTCAACAATCTGGGCTTTCACATCACTTTCAGTTTTAAACCACTAAACATTCTGATCATTGAATAATTTCTGGATTACTTTACTAATAAATTTTGTTCTTTTATCAGTTAGAAATTTTTGTGGTTTCCTCTTTTTAACAAGCCCCTCACGAGTCAGTGGGGGACATTTTTGTTGAAAAAAAAACATCTACACAATCCAGTTTTTCTTAATTTTAGCTTAAATTTTTGGACATTTTTATTGGCTAAAAATAAGGCATTTCCTATACTCTTTTAGCGTTTGGGCTGTGAAAAATGATTTGAAGTGGTAAGATGACCGAAATCGGTCAGCACATCACGAGTTTAACGACCAAGCGCAAGAAGCATAGAAGTCTCCAAATGACATTCAGGGGTATTCAGGAACCGTTAAGAACTACCTTGGAAGATATTGTGAAGCAAGCCGAGTACAATATTATGCATGTAGCTGCTTTCAAAGTGTTGCTGTCTGCTCATCTTACTGCTGATGCTTCGACCTTCACTAACTAATTGCAGGTGAAATCTCAATTGAAGGCTGCACACAACAAGGTGATAGCAATAGCATGAAAGGTTGGCAGTTGCTTAAATTAATGTTGCTGAGAATGTGGCTCTTATCTTACACTGCTAAATTAGGGACGGCTAGCGCAGATAGCTCTCGTGTAGCTTTGCGCGAAATTCAAAACAAACAAACATACTGCTGAAGGAAAACGTTGAGAGAATCGTTCTGGTCGTGAACGAAGCAACACGTACTTGCAGCTCAATACAGCGGGCGCGAAATCGAACACAAAGTATCCTAACTGGCACAAGCACTTCGTCGGAGTCGCCTACAAAAAGTCCCAGCGGGATAAATGTCAACGCCGAGCGGGAGCACTGCTTCAGATAAGGCTCTTACAGTCCAGAACTCGAACAACTAGTAACATTAGCAAAACAAGAATACAACGAAAGAATGCCAAGGTTAGCTTCACGTAAAACAAAGAAAGCAGTTAGGCTAACAAAAAATGACACACAAAAAAACACTTCAATGGAAACTAACGACACTACAGAACCACAAGATGAACACTCAGGAAAATCAATACTAGAACACAAAGAAGAATACAACAACACACTTACACAAACTAAACACGAAGAAGAATACAACAACACACCTGCAAAAAACTAAACACAAAGAAGAATACAAGAACACACCTACACAAACTAAACACAAAGAAGCACATGGAAACTCACACGACCAACAAGGGACACAAAAAGAAGTACACGAAGATAATCTCAAACAAACACAAGAAACAACAGAAGATCCAAACAATTTCATACTAGTAAAATCGAAGAAAACAAGAAAATAAACAGCACAAAATACAAACAATCATACAAATGCAACACACAAAAACACACCACAAAACGCAATTATAATCCAAGGTATCCCAGCACAGTACAGGGAATCACAACTTGCGGCTGAAATCAAGCGATGTAAGCCGGAAGTACACATTACAACAATAAAACGTCTGGCCAAAGGCGGCGTCCTGGTCAAAGGATCAGAGGCTGCTGACCTGAACCGACTACTAAAAACATGGCCCCAAGATGCGTTTGAACCCGGCAAGATAACAATACACTTACCAGGAAACAAGCCCAACCCTAAGTCATTCGTCATTAAGGACATACACACTAGCATTACTAACGAAGAAATCGAAACAGAACTCACACAGAAAAACATATTAGTAACAAAAATAGAACGGATTTTCTATAAGCTAGACACACAGAACCTAATATCAAATGGGATTATACTGTGGTACAGAAAATACACGGTAGAACCAACCAAAATACCTGCGGCAGTGGTAACCCAGTGTTACAACTGCCAAAAGTATGGACATGTGGCAGCCGCATATAAAGCTCTCACCCGCTGTGTAGGGTGTGGGGGAGATCACAGAAACAATGAATGCCCGCGAAGTAACCCACAACCATACTGTTGCAACTGCCAACAACAACACACGGCAAACTATAAAGGATGCCAGAAATATAAAATTATTAAAACAAGAATAAACAATATACAAAACAACACACACAAGCTCAAAATTATGAACTACACAGCTCACAAAGAAAAACACCATTGCTACCTACACCAAACCCTACAGGAAGAGAAAATCAACACACAAACTAAAGAAACAACAGAACAAATGAAGACACCTTTATCCACACCTCCTAAAATACATGAATTCGTAAACAAAGTAGTAGAGGCAATCAAAAACATATTCAGAATAATCCAAGAAAAATATAACAGCCCCCAAAACGAAGACGATACATTTACAATAATCACAAAAACAGCAGCGGAAGAACTACTACCCTTATTACCACATTTACTACTCCTACTATAAACCCAAAGTACATAAACACCCAAGAATAGGGCAACACACATATACAACATGATAACATAAAACGGACATGGCCCTGAAAAGGAAAGTACTAACAGAAATCATCAACTACATATCAAACCAGCCAACCAAAAAAAACATAACAACAGTGGCGAGCATTTTCAGTGGCGGAGATTCAAACCCGTGACCCGCAGATTGCAAATTGTGTGCTTTACCCACCAGGGATACCAGACCTAGTAAGAATTAATATTGATAAATATCCCGCTGAAGATTACAATATTTCGTTCAAAGATGGAAAATTAGATTATTCCAGATATAAGTTAGATTTGCCAGCAGCCGCGTTAAATATTACTAATACGAAAAGTGGATGTTTAGTAAGGTATACCAATTACGGAAGATTGTACCCAATAATTTGTTTCGCCGTTTCGAGTCACGAATCTTATAACAATTGACGTATTTTAAGATTGGGTTATTCTGACAATTCAGACAAATTGCAGCAAAATCATATAGATTTTATTTTTTATTAGTTGAAAAGAGAAAAGGAATAATGAACGTTTATAATAAAAGTTTTGAAACTATGAAAACTTAAATAATTATAAATGAGCTTTTGGTTTCTATATGGTAATCTATATAAACATTTCAGTGTCTTGTAGGTTTACCTGGAAACAGTTTTAAATTAACTGATGGTTGTAATTATCATACTAAAAATAAACAATTAAAAAATGTTAAAGATTCAACTAATAGTAATGGCTTTTGTTAGTTATTAAGCGCATAGCTCAACAATGGACTATCTATATTATGCCTACCTCAAGTATCGAAAAACTTTTTTTGCGATGCGAGTCCGTAGACTTACCGCTGATTCTTTTAATTTATCACAAATGCTTAGTTAAACCAAAATCGATGATAAATCTCTGAATAATATGCTTAATAGAAATAAAAATGGTTTATATGTACCCAAAGGATTCAATGATAATTTGATGCTAATGACAAAAATACAAAAAATTTAAAGGAACCGATAGAAGAAACTAATGCAGTCAACAAAAACTATGTAGATAAATTAGATAAAACATTATTATTAAGTGTAACACGCTTATAACGCTAAAATTTGGGATTCAATCCTTGCAGAGGATACATCGCATATGGCTCATTAAGCCACTTTACGCTAAAAACAAAACTGTTATCATGATAAAATGTTTCATTTTAAGGTGCATTAAATGGAACTTAATACTTACCTTTACTGAAATGTGCTTTCTAGTAAAGTAATTCACCTATGTTTAAAAGCTGGTTTTGGTTTGTTACATATGAAGTTCTTAAACGTTTAACTTTGGAAAAACTTAATAATGAAAAAGGTGCATTTTAAGGTGCATTAAATGGAACTTAATACTTACCTTTACTGAAATGTGCTTTCTAGTAAAGTAATTCACCTATGTTTAAAAGCTGGTTTTGGTTTGTTACATATGAAGTTCTTAAACGTTTAACTTTGGAAAAACTTAATAATGAAAAAGAGAAATATTAAAGTTATATCTTTATACGACCTATATTGTTTTCAACAAACATATATGGGATTTTTAAACAATTTGAATTGTTTGTTCATTGAAAGTACCACAGAGATAAAAAAATAATTTTATTTTTATCTCTGTGGAAAATACTCCAGGTGGATATACAAAGTGGAAGAAAATGAGACCTACCTTATTTACTTTTCAAATACAAAAAGTACTGTATATACTAAAAATACACAAATAACAAAACGAACAAGATATGAAAAATAAGCAAATCTTGTCAACTTTTAACATTTTCATGAATTTTTACACAAAGTTTTATTGATGTATTTTCCAGAAATTGTTTTTGATAAATACATTACGCTATTTCCAATTATTCACATATTTCTAGATAAATATAGAGATAAGGCTAAATTTGTCGTATGGGAACAATATAATAACGTTACCATCTGTTTTCACTTTCTGAAAAAATGTGTATAGCTTAAATTAAATGAGTTAATTTATAGTTCAATATAAATAATATTGTGTTGTTAATCCTTAAACTTAAACCGATTTCTAAATAACTTTTAAAAAGTTATAATAATTACAGTTCATTTACTCAATCTAGTTCACACCATAACAGCAATTGTTCATGAAAATCTATAATATAAATAGCGCCTAGACATGTCTGCGTGACCCGTCTCTATTTGATGTCCGGGTCGACAATGTCCCTATCCCACTTTCTGACTCCGTGACCTATCTAGGCATTGTCTTTGATAGGCATCTTACTTGGAAGCCATACCTATCTGCCCTTTCTGCTAAGGTTAATCGACGTGTTCATCTCTTCCGTTCTCTCACTGGTCCCTTCTGGGGCCTGAACCCTCCACTTCTGCTATACACATACAAGACATTTATCAGACCTGCTTAACCTATGGATATACAGCCTGGATATCTGCTTCTCTGACCTTCTACTCTCGTCTCCAGGTTTTGGAGCGCCATGCTTTCCGGCTCGCCTTTGGCGTCAAACTTCCTAGTCCCACTTCAGACCTTTATCGCCGTATCAACTTTCCTCACATTCTATTACACCTTCGACAGCTTCGCACTCGCTATGTTAATAAATGTTTTCGTGACCACAATCTCATCTTCTCCGATGTTCTCGCCACCACTGTAACCACTTCGAGAAGCATCTTGGCACCAGCTGATTACCTACTGAACCTCAATGTTATGTCCCTCCCAGCTGACAATCCCGACCACGTCGAGATGCCGGTGTCCCCTCTTCCCCCATTTATCTATCCTGATTCATAATACTCGCATTATCCGTTGCCAGGTCCCACACTATCTTCATTATATGATATAGGCTGGTTAATGTTCCCCTAAATTTCTCCGGATTGTCTCCTCCATCTGCAGATACCGCATTTTCCCCATTTTCCGCCTCCTGTGCTGACTTGCACCTTACCCTTCTATTATTCATTTTCACCATTTTTCTTTTTTCGTCGCTTGGCTTAACCCTCTACCGCCCCCCCCCCCCCGGGATCGGAATGAAATAACGCATATGTTGTTGTTGTGTTGCTGTTGACATGTCTGTTGTATCTCAGCTACCCTAATGAGTCCTGGAATTGGGTGAAAGGACTCACTGGCACTTGATATGACAAAGGTAGTGTGGTTGACTTATTGTAATATATTTTTCTTTGCTTTTACTCACAAGTTCTTAGAGTTACTACTACTTTTAGATATTGATATATAAAGAACAAGATCAATGTGTACAAAATAAGTTACTTATAGCCTCGTGACTTGGTAAATATTTAGATGAAACAAAGCATACATTCCTGTTATAAGTCAACATGGATGAAATAAAGTTAGTAAAAACAAGAGACAACAACTAATATTTCTGAAACAAAAATTAAGAACAGACTACCGTATGTTACGTCTCCGTTTGTTAATTAACTTTCCGTAACTTCGTTCGGACGAAACTTTAGCGACACAAGTCCTTACTTAATAAAACTGGTTTATTCTTTCCAAATACAACTTTACGATACACTTATTTTCAACAATCGCTCTATAACAAACGCTATATCAACGAACGTCAACAATACTTCTGACTGCAGTTCAATTACTCACTATCTACACACACATTACCTTCCCGTCACGTTGTCACCCTCTTTTATACACCAGACTACCCTAAATCTAGTAAATGCTAGAGCATTCGCCAAAGTACAGGATAGTTCTAGAAAGTAGAGGGCGTGAGAATAGTCACGTGATCTCGATGACGCAACACTGCCCCTCCTTAATATTGTTCGTCTCGAACAATAACCACATACAATAAACCAATAACAATTAACAATAACTTAATTAACTGTACAGAATTACAAACACAAAATTACAATTCAACGAAGTGTCTTAATTTTACGGGACGTATCTTCTTCCGTACTGGCCTCCGTCTCGTTGGCTTCTGCTTCACGTGGGGTTCATCTAGCTTCATCACGAACCTTCGAGAATATGACGTGTTACTAGCGTCACGTGATCCCCGCTGTCGTAACAGGACCATTAATATTTTTTGGAAGACTACGAGCTTACGATTCATTTGCATACAAATCAATAACCAAGCAGTACAGAGACCCCTAGGATTGAGTTACAGTTTTATACTACTGATTAGAGGGAAGGCAGTCAGGCAACAGCACTCGCCACCACAAGTATTTTGTTCGACTCTTTGAATCAAATGATGTGTTTTACTGTCGTTCTTATAACGCACCAACAGCTGAAAGTGCAGAGCGTATTCAGTGGCATCGCATCTCGAAACCTAAACCCACCAATCCACAGCCCGACACGTTGACCACTAGGCCTCGCCAGATCTGTAAGGTACTGTAATAAAATAATAAAAACGATCTGAACTATATAAAAGCTAGCGTGTGTCACGTCACATCACACATAATTTATCTTGATTTCTCGAAATAGGTCATAAAGTTCAAAATTTATTTAGATTTATCTAGATCGAATAGTTCGATTACTGTCTGTCCATTACTATTTTAGTGACGGGGTGCAAAGGTGCCGTGAAATTTTAAGGGTAGTGAGTGTTGGTATAATAAGCCTAAAGTGCATAAATTTTATCACTAAAGTAAAAATATCGATT
>NW_013674277.1:27219-29456 GCF_000517525.1 Limulus polyphemus | reverse complement strand
TAGATTTAGTAGAAGTTCTGTGGAGACAAAGTGCAGATCGGATATAACAGTCATACATATACAAACCTCCCAACCTAATAGACTTCTACTAAATCTAGATCTGCACTTTGTCTCCACACTACATATTCTATACATATTCTCCCAAAACACGTTTAAACATATACAAAAACAGAGGGCTCCGTTATAGCTGCATCAACAGATTTAAAAGATATGTGATCAAATTGAATTGCTGTGATTCCAATTTCTACTTTCTAAAATAGCTGGAATATGATGGATTTTGCTTGTAAACCTTCTCTAACTTAGTATCTTATTAACCATATCCAAATACATATCCAGATTCCTGTGGCTGCTACAGGCCACCTCCAGCCATAAAGACCCCGTGTCGGTATCGCACTGCTAAACACGTCACTCGGGGTATGACGCTGATACAAAAGTATTTACAGTTGATTGACATTTTGTATGTCTGTATCCCGAGTCAAAGATCAGAAGAAAGATTACTTTGGAACTACACGCATCCCTTAAGCTATAAACATTGAGCATATACAATCTGTAGATTGCTATTTTCTGTTTCAAATCTTTTCCTCAGTATATTCAATACAAATAATGTAAAATTCTATTCACTATTTCTCTGACCATAAAAAGTGCTAGATACTTATGCGTTTGTTTGTAGTTAAGCACAAAGCTACACAATGGGCTATCTGTGCTTTATCCACCACGGGTATCAAAACCCGGTTTTTAGCGTTCTAAGCCTCTAAACTTACCGCTTTGCCACTGGAGGTTGGTACTTATTTGAACACAAAGTAAAGACCAAGAAAATAGCATAAGAAGATCAGGGACAAATTGAGAAATAGTCAAGTGAAAGTTATACAAGTCAAGAAAAAGTAAAAAACTCAAGTGGAAGTTATACAAGTCCAGAAAAAGTAAAAAAGTCAAATAAAAGTCAAGAAGAAGTCAAATGAAAGTTATACAAGTCAAGAGATAGTCAAGTGAGAGTTATACGAATCAAGAAAAAGTCAAGCGAAGGTTATACAAGTGAAGAAAAATTCAAGTGAAAGTTATACAAGTCAAGAAATAAACCACACACTAAAAGTTTCTCCACAGTATATATACATATACTCCTAGAGCACATACCTTAACAAAGTTTCCATAGTTTCTATGGAAACTTTGTTAAGGTATGTGCTCTAGGAGTATATGTATATATACTGTGGAGAAACTATGGAAACTTTGTTAAGGTATGTGCTCTAGGAGTATATGTATATATACTGTGGAGAAACTATGGAAAACTTTGTTAAGGTATGTGCTCTAGGAGTATATGTATATATACTGTGGAGAAACTATGGAAACTTTGTTAAGGTATGTGCTCTAGGAGTATATGTTTATATACTGTAGAGAAACTATGGAAACTTTGTTAAGGTATGTGCTCTAGGAGTATATGTATGTATACTGTGGAGAAACAATGGAACTTTGTTAAGGTATGTGCTCTAGGAGTATATGTATACATAGTGTGGAGAAACTATGGAAACTTTGTTAAGGTATGTTCTTTAAGATTGACCTCGTTGTTCTTCGTAGAACGTTTTTGAAATGGAAGTGGACTGTCGAGCAATACAACGTAATGATGGCCGTTAGATTCAGCACGAATAGTTTCCAGAGGCGAGTGGAACTTAGAACATTGTTCTTCTTACATAGTGCCATTAACTTTCAGTGCTCGATCGTTACAGAATTCCACTCAACTTTAAGAGTGAACCAGGAAATAAAACATAAGCACGAAGAAATACAAACTGAATCGTTTACTTCGGTATTAATGTATTGCTTCAGTTTGAGACACTATAATGTTACCATGAGAAACAATGTAATCTATGTCGAGGAGAAATCAAATCTCCATTTTGTGGAGATCGATACAATAAACCATGTTTAAATTTCAGTTTGTTTATATTATGTTGAACTGTAAAAGCTGAAATATTACTAACAAAAAATACTTTTGTGTTCTGGAATTTTGGAAAGATGTGATGTTTTAATATTCTACTCAATTAATAGATAAAGTGTACGAGTTAATAACTGATTGATACATAAACAACAGATAGGGTTAATAGCTGCTTGATACACAAACAATAGATAGGGTTAATAGCTGCTTGATACACAAACAACAGATAGGGTTAATAGCTGCTTGATACATAAACAATAGATAGGGTTAATAGCTGCTTGATACACAAACAACAGATAGGGTGTATCAGTTAATA
>NW_013674277.1:18457-26590 GCF_000517525.1 Limulus polyphemus | reverse complement strand
GGAGGTTTGTATATGTATGACTGTTATATACGATCTGCACTTTGTCTCCACAGACTTCTACTAAATCTATATTAGGTTGGGAGGTTTGTATATGTATGACTGTTATATCCGATCTGCACTTTGTCTCCACAGACTTCTACTAAATCTATATTAGGTTGGGAGGTTTGTATATGTATGACTGTTATATCCGATCTGCACTTTGTCTCCACAGACTTCTATTAAATCTATATTAGGTTGGGAGGTTTGTATATGTATGACTGTTATATCCGATCTGCACTTTGTCTCCACAGACTTCTACTAAATCTATATTAGGTTGGGAGGTTTGTATATGTATGACTTTTATATTTGCGTTAGTACGTCTTTAATATTTCTGCCACCGAAGGTAACAGAGGTTATGTTTTCACCCCTGTGTGTGTGTGTGTGTGTGTTTATTTGTGTGTTTGTTAGCAAGATTTCTCGAAAACGGCTGAATGGATTTGGATAAAGTTGTTATACACTTGAACTATGACCCAACTTAAAAGAGATTCGATTTTGGAGGTTCAAGGTCACAATAAGGTCACAAAAATCCAAAAACTTCATATCTGTTAACATGGGGCCCGATTTTTCACACTATTTTTGATCTATAACTCAGTCAAAAGTGATCGGATTTTGAGGAAACTTGGTGGACATATGTAGAATATTATTCCTCACTGTCCTGTCAAAACTGGTTCACGTCTGTTGATAACGACGGACATACGGACACATTTTTGTATTTTTTGAGGGCCAAACATGATCAACGCTGGGTGACAGAGCTATAGCTCCCCTTAATGCCCCTCTAATTAGACATACTTCCGTTCGCTAAACAAAGGTTGGTTGGTTTAAGATATTCGCGCCAATACACCCAAGAGCTATTTGCTCTAGTCGTCCCTCTTTTTGAACTAATAGACGAGATGAAAGGCAGTTAATGAACATCACTCAGCGCCACCTGTTGGGCTACTAAAATTGAATGGTGAAATTTGCCGTCATCTTATAACGTACTAGCGGTTTCAAGGTACGGTGTGTGTTTTCGTGGTAATAGGATGCAAACCAAAGCTTCAGAGTCTGGCACACTAACAACTAAACTAGTCCACGCCCTGTCTGTCCTTAAACGTAATCTAAGAAGAACACATGGGAACAAATGGCGACAGATACATTTGTTATTTGATAACTACTAGTTTCCAATGACGACAGATACATTTGTTAGTTGATAACTACTTAGTTTTCAATGACGACAGATACATTTGTCATTTGATAACTACTTAGTTTACCATGACGACAGATACATTTGTTATTTGATAACTACTTAGTTTTCAATGACGACAGATACATTTGTTAGTTGATAACTACTTAGTTTTCAATGACGACAGATACATTTGTTAGTTGATAACTACTTAGTTTTCAATGACGACAGATACATTTGTTAGTTGATAACTACTTAATTGTCAATGACGACAGATACATTTGTTATTTGATAACTACTAGTTTTCAACGACGACAGATACATTTGTTAGTTGATAACTACTTAGTTTTCAATGACGACAGATACATTTGTTAGTTGATAACTACTTAGTTTACAATGACGACAGATACATTTGTTAGTTGATAACTACTTAGTTTTCAATGACGACAGATACATTTGTTAGTTGATAACTACTTAGTTTTCAATGACGACAGATACATTTGTTATTTGATAACTACTAGTTTTCACGACGACAAATACATTTGTTAGTTGATAACTACTTAGTTTTCAATGACGACAGATACATTTGTTAGTTGATAACTACTTAGTTTTCAATAAGTTTATTAGCACCAAACAAAACAAGTAATACACAAATAACAATTTAAAAATCTTAAATTTCTACAGGAAATTTACACGGTTTATCTTTCAAATCTTTAGCTTGCGCATATTGTTTTTTTGATTATTTCCATTTCATGAATTTCACAATAATATATGGACAAAAATAACTGTCCAGTCCAAGTATGTTTAACTTCATAGTTACTGGTTAGCGACTCTTAGCATACGAATATACGTACAACAGCTGTTACTTTTAGGTCTCGTTTATTTTGCTCCCTTCTGCCTTTGGCTGATATTATTGAGAACGCTTGCCAGTCTGATATTGAAAGATTGTAGGAGTGAAACGATCTTAATACACGTTGTATGAAATGCAAAAAAGTTTCCAAAATAAAACTGTGAATATCATAAAGCGTTTTCAGGTTGGATTGAAGGTTATAAATAAGTAACTTATTAGACTGTAAAAACCTGTAACGAGAAAGGAACTTTCTCCAAACGTCAGTTCCTGAGATTATGTAAAACATAACGAGAAAGGAACTTTCTCCAAACGTCAGTTCCTGAGATTATGTAAAACATAACGAGAAAGGAACTTTTTCCAAACGTCAGTTCCTGAGATTATGTAAACCATAACGAGAAAGGAACTTTTTCCAAACGTCAGTTCCTGAGATTATGTAAAACATAACGAGAAAGGAACTTTCTCCAAACGTCAGTTCCTGAGATTATGTAAAACATAACGAGAAAGGAACTTTTTCAAACGTCAGTTCCTGAGATTATGTAAAACATAACGAGAAAGGAACTTTCTCAAACGTCAGTTCCTGAGATTATGTAAAACATAACGAGAAAGGAACTTTCTCAAACGTCAGTTCCTGAGATTATGTAAAACATAACGAGAAAGGAACTTTCTCAAACGTCAGTTCCTGAGATTATGTAAAACATAACGAGAAAGGAACTTTCTCCAACGTCAGTTCCTGAGATTATGTAAAACATAACGAGAAAGGAACTTTCTCAAACGTCAGTTTCTGAGATTATGTAAAACATAACGAGAAAGGAACTTTCTCCAAACGTCAGTTTCTGAGGTTATGCAAAACAATGAAAAACATTTTCAGCAGACATTAGTTAACGAGTTTGTGTGAAATAGTGAAAATCTTTAACAGCAGTTTTAAAGTCAGCTCACCAGACTATGTGTAGCAGACATTAGTTAACGAGTTTTGTGAAATAGTGAAAATCTTTAACAGCAGTTTTAAAGTCAGTTCATCAGACTATGTGTAGCAGACATTAGTTAACGAGTTTGTGTGAAACAGTGAAAATCTTTAACAGCAGTTTTAAAGTCAGCTCACCAGACTATGTGTAGCAGACATTAGTTAACGAGTTTTTGTGAAATAGTGAAAATCTTTAACAGCAGTTTTAAAGTCAGTTCATCAGACTATATGTAATAATGAAAGAATGAATATATGTTTACAGAAAACATTGTTTATGGTTGGATGAAAGTCAGCTATTCGTGATATTTTGGAAATAAAAAGTGCAGCTTATCTGTTTGTAAGAGACATTTAAAACTGAAAATCTTGCAGAAGACGCTCTTATGAAACGAGACATACGTTATTTCCGGAAACTGGTTTGTACTACCAATTAAACTAAATAAATTTGTTTAAAGTTAATATTGACTTTCGTTGTTTATGTTAAACCTAATTAGGCTTAGTTCTTGTTCTTTCTTGGTGTCATTTTGTTTTCTTCCCTTTGTTTCTTTCAACGTTTGTTACTTTGACATCTCTCTCTCTCTCTTTTTTTGTCCTTAAGTTGAAGAGTTTCAATTTCCGTGGTGAACAAAATTCTTGAAGAGAGAGACAAGCAATAGTTTATATAATGGTCTGTTTTAACCGAATAACATACATCACGCACACGTTTCTCGATGGCAAACAATTGCCAAGAATTTTATTTTCTTCATTCTTTGGAAAGTGATCGATCTCTGGGTCCACACGTTCACGATATTCTACAAGAAAACTACTCCTTGTGCTCACGCGTTCACTTGGATCGAAAAATACCGGATCACGGTTGCTACAGACTTGAGAGATGGAAAACCTTTTCTAGTCCACTAGCCGTAAATTATCTGAAATGTAGCCAACACTGATTTTTTGGTGTCATTACAGAAAAAACTTTACTTTTGAGTTTCGAGCAACCTAATACGTTTTGGCAATGATCTCGGTGTATTCACTGATTCATATTTCAGTTCAGTAGGAAATATTCGATGCTGTGGTATATAAAGAGGGGAAATTCTCCAGACGTTTCTTGAAAAAGATGACAAAGAGAAAAAATTTGTTTTCTCTACGATTCTGCAAGTGATCAACATAGTTTTCTCTACGATTCAACATAGTTTTAAGACGAGAAGTTCAGAGACTTTTCAACAAACCCTTTCACTTTGAACACAACCTTTTTGTTCAACTACGATGGATAAGTAAGTATTCTACTAAATTTAACATTTTCTTAAGAAATGAAACGAGCGAAAAATTCTACAAAATGTGTAATGTCTTTTGATAAGATGCTGAATGTGTTATAACTATCATAGTAGTAAGGGGAGAAAAGATGCTGAGTGTGTGTTATAACTATTATAGTAGTAAGGGGAGAAAGATACTGAATGTGTTATAACTTTATAGTAGTAAGGGGAGAAAGAGGCTGAATATGTTATAACTATTATAATAGTAAGAGAAGAAAAGATGCTGAGTGTGTTATAACTGTTATAGTAGTAAGGGGAGAAAGAGGCTGAATGTGTTATAACTATGATACTAGTAAGGGGAGAAAAGATGATGAGTGTGTTATAACTATTATAGTAGTAAAGGGGAGAGAGATGCTGAATGTGTGTTATAACTATTATAGTAGTAAGGGGAGAAAAATGCTGAATGTGTTATAACTATGATACTAGTAAGGGGAGAAACGATCCTGAGTGTGTGTTATAACTATTATAGTAGTAAGGGGAGAAAAGATGCTGAGTGTATTATAACTATCATATTACTAAGGGGAGAAAGATGCTGAATGTGTTATAACTATTATAGTATTAAGGGGAGAGAGATGCTGAATGTGTTATAGTTATTATAGTAGTAAGGGGAGAAAGATGCTGAGTGTGTTATAACTATGATATTATTAAGGGGAGAAAGATGCTGAATGTGTTATAACTATTATAATAGTATGATGCTGTGTTATAACTACTATAGTGGTATGATGCTGTGTTATAACTATTATAGTAGTATGATGCTGTGTTATAACTATTATAGTAGTATGATGCTGTGTTATAACTATTATAGTAGTATGATGCTGTGTTATAATTATTATAGTAGTATGATGCTGAATGTGTTGTAACTCTTATAATAGTATAATGCTGTGTTATAACTATTATAATAGTATGATGCTGTGTTATAACTATTATAGTAGTATGATGCTGTGTTATAACTATTATAGTATGATACTGTTTTATAACTATTATAGTAGTATGATGCTGTGTTATAACTCTTATAGTAGTATGATGCTGTGTTATAACTATTATAGTAGTATGATGCTGTGTTATAACTATTATAGTAGTATGATGCTGTGTTATAACTCTTATAGTAGTAAAATGCTGAATTTTTCTTTTCTGATTTGAATCTGCTGATCATATTTATCAAGTCTGTCCCTGAAGAAGAAAGGTCCACCTTTTGAAAACACTCGGGTTATAGGGTTTTAATAATTATATATATTTACCAGGGATCGTTTATTTGTTTATTGTCAAGCACAAAGCTATATTATGGTATATTTGTGCTCTGCTCCCTCCTCCAGAAGGGTGAATACTTTACTAAAGATTTTATAATTAACTTGAATCTGTTTTGAATTAAATTGTTATTAGACCCATGACGTCCAAATCAAGGATATTTTTACGTAAATTGTTGTATATATCACTACATTTCGTTATCATTATGCAATATTAGTAACTAGTCAGTAATAATAGGAAATATGTGACGTTTCCTTATGATTATGTAATATTAGTAATTAGTCAGTAATAGTAGGAAATCTGTGACGTTTCCTTATGATTATGTAATATTAGTAACTAGTCAGTAATAGTAGGAAATATGTGACGTTTCGTTATCATTATGTAATATTAGTAATTAGTCAGTATTTTCTTTCAAAAAGAAACTGTAATTAAAAAAAGTAAATAAACACGACGCTACACTTTGCTTGTAGCTATTTTGAAAGATGTACTTATTAGTAATAGTTCAGATCACGTGCTGAAACATCACAAAAAAAAGCTGGAACGAAGAACTGTAATAATAAAACCACAAGGTAGAAGGAAAATCGCATGAGAATCAAATTACACGTAATTATATTCTCAAGGGAGCTTACCTTTATAACAAATAGAAAAATATTTGAAATCAATAAATTCCTTGTTTACAGGCAAGACTCTTGGGAGCTACGGAGGAATGTAAGTTTGAAATTTTATTGTTCGTTTTCTCTTGCGAATTACACCAAGTAAATGTTACAAAATGACGAAATTACAATTCTAAAATATATTTCAAAGTATTCCAAAAAAGTTAGATCAATTATTTTTACTTAAATAGTGAAAATTGATAAAAAAAATACTTGTATTAGAGTTTGATGTTACAGTACTGTGGGAGAAATGATCTGCGGTGTAATATACCTGAACTACAGTTTTATGTTACAGTACTGTGGGAGAAATGATCTGCGGTGTAATATACCTGAACTACAGTTTGATGTTACAGTACTGTGGGAGAAATGGTCTGTGGTGTAATATACCTGAACTACAGTTTGATGTTACAGTACTGTGGGAGAAATGGTCTGTGGTGTAATATACTTGTACTACAGTTTTATGTTACAGTACTGTGGGAGAAATGATCTGCGATGTAATATACCTGAACTACAGTTTGATGTTACAGTACTGTGGGAGAAATGGTCTGTGGTGTAATATACTTGTATTAGAGTTTGATGTTTTAGCAACAGTGTCAGACGTTGTTACTGACAATAACAATTGAATATAAATAACACTGTAATGAAATAAATTAAAATGTAATAAACGTTAATGAAAATAAACTGGTAAATTTAACTAAGTCTTACTTAGCTTGAAGACTAATCATCTTATCTCTGCCTTAAGAACGCCCCTTTGTGGCTCAGTGGTACGTTGGCAGGCTTACGATGCAAAAAATTGGGTTTCGATACCCGTGGTTGGCAGAGTACAGATAGTCCATTAAGTAGCTTTGTGCTTATCAATAACGAAACAAAACCAAAACCATTAGGAGCGCATAAAAAGATCACTCTCTTGTCACTTAAAGTTAGGTCATATCGTGACTTAACACTCATTAAAGAATTGAATCTCTAGCTTCTTTAGCGAATCTCATGAGGTGCCTATCGCGCGCATCTCAGTCCAACTTCTATCGATTAAAATTAAAGAAGAGTTGACTAAGATCAAAAGATTCGCCTGTTAGTTCTAGTGTATCATGCGAACGATATATTAATTATTCACTACTACACATATTTCTCTATCTATTATGATACGCCCAATATAAGTCCTATAAACCATAACCTAGTTTTTATTGTTTGAAGCTTCCCATCAGATCTACAGACTTAATCCTGAACATCAGTAGGTAATCCTTTCTTAATCCTTGAACGAAAAACATTAATAACAAATAGAGTATGTATTAAATTTTGTAAGGATTAAACGGATGGATTAAGATAATCTTGTTAATGTTCTGATAAACCGAACTGTAAACAAAATCAACATATCGTTTGTTATTTAAGAACTGGTAAACTGAACTGTAAACAAAACCAACACACGGATCGTTATTTTAAAACTGACAATCTGGACTGTAAACAATACCAATACACTGTTTGTTATTTAAGAACTAATAAACCTAACTGTAAATAAAACCAACACAATGTTTGTTATTTAAGAACTGATAATCTGGACTGTAAACAAGACCAATACACTGTTTGTTATTTAAGAACTAATAAACCTAACTGTAAATAAAACCAACACAATGTTTGTTATTTAAGAACTGATAATCTGGACTGTAAACAAGACCAATACACTGTTTGTTATTTAAGAACTAATAAACCTAACTGTAAATAAAACCAACACAATGTTTGTTATTTAAGAACTGATAATCTGGACTGTAAACAAGACCAATACACTGTTTGTTATTTAAGAACTAATAAACCTAACTGTAAATAAAACCAACACAATGTTTGTTATTTAAGAACTGATAATCTGGACTGTAAACAAGACCAATACACTGTTTGTTATTTAAGAACTAATAAACCTAACTGTAAATAAAACCAACACAATGTTT
>NW_013674277.1:14371-17648 GCF_000517525.1 Limulus polyphemus | reverse complement strand
AACCCGACCTTTACATACATATATATGTAAGCTCGACCTTTATATACATATATATATAAACCCGACCTTTACATACATATATATGTAAGCTCGACCTTTATGTATATATATATATAAACCCGACCTTTACATACATATATATGTAAGCTCGACCTTTATGTATATATATATAAACCCGACCTTTACATACATATATATATATATATATACATATATATAAACCCGACCTTTACATATATATATATATATGGAGAATACAACCGTAACTTTGAACATTACTGTCTGCATATCTTGAGTGTTAACTGACTAGTGAAGGGTTTTTGTTTTTGTTTCTTTTAGGATTTCCACACAAAGCTACAAAAAAGTTGCCTGAGCATGATAACCCTAAGCTGAGCATAGATAACCCATTGTTTGAACTCGTACACTAGAGAGAAGATAACCAGTCAACAACACTCACCGCCATCTGTTGAGCTAGTACTGTTAGATTGAATAATGGGATTTCACTATTACTGCTATAGAGCATTATTGGTCCCAATGAGCAGAACGCGTTTTCGTGGCATCCGAATGCAAAGAATGAATCGTCAGATTCATAGTCGGAGCACACTAACCACAAGGCCACACCCTGCTCATCTGCTATAACAACTTCACTAAACATATGTCACTGTGTTGCTTTGTTTTATCTTGAATAACGTCAACGAGATTTGGTTTGGCATACTTTTGGACAACTCTGTACAAACATGGTATATGAAAAATGTTATTAATATATTTTTGGACCACCCTGTACAAACATGGTACATGAAACATGTTATTAACATATTTTTGGACCACACTGTACAAACATGGTACATGAAACATCTATTAACATATTTTGGGTTACTTACACTGTACAAACATGGTATATGAAACATGTTATTAACATACTTTTGGACCACTCTGTACAAACATGGTACATGAAACATCTATTATCATATTTTGGGGTACCTACACTGTACAAACATGGTACATGAAACATGTTATTAACATACTTTTGGACCACTCTGTACAAACATGGTACATGAAACATCTATTAACATATTTTGGAGTACTTACACTGTACAAACATGGTACATGAAACATGTTATTAACATACTTTTGGAACACTCTGTACAAACATGGTACATGAAACATCTATTATCATATTTTGGGGTACTTACACTGTACAAACATGGTACATGAAACATGTTATTAACATACTTTTGGAACACTCTGTACAAACATGGTACATGAAACATCTATTAACATATTTTGGAGTACTTACACTGTACAAACATGGTACATGAAACATGTTATTAATATACTTTTGGACCACTCTGTACAAACATGGTACATGAAACATCTATTAACATATTTTGGAGTACTTACACTGTACAAACATGGTACATGAAACATGTTATTAACATACTTTTGGACCACTCTGTACAAACATTGTACATTAAACATCTATTAACATATTTTGGAGTACTTACACTGTACAAACATGGTACATGAAACATGTTATTAATATACTTTTGGACCACCCTGTACACTTTTCGGCTTTCAAGCCTTAACTTCTAAAGTATTATACTAAAAATATAAATAGCGTTTCATAGAATCTTTTGTTTTTCATCGCCCAGATCGACTGATTGGTTCTAGTATTAAACGAAAATCTTATGGAACAGTGACTTGTGGGAGACAAAAGATAGATTAGAAATACTATTTTTTACTCACCTTTCGTTTCTAGTCGCAGCGGACAAATTAAGAAAGAACGTGAAGAAAAAACAGATCTATAGTTAACTTGTTGTTATAACAATTTTAGGCCTAATGATTTTCCAATATTTCATCGTCTTTTGGCGCTTAAACCGTAACTTTACAGATATGTTATTTAGAAAACTCGTCCATATTTTACATATTTTTACAGCTACGTGGCAGTGCGACTTCCCTAACAAAAACATATTTCTAAACTAAAGTCTGATGTTAGAAGGGGATAGTTTCTCAAGGAACTTCTGTATATCACACTATATCACAGACTGAAGACTATAAAACTAGTAGATAAACACTTAACAGTACTTCACGTGAAATGTATATCTATAAATTAATTATTTATCGCTTCTCTGCTAATGTTTAACTCTGTGTAAATAGATTAAAACTTTAATAAAACAACAACAATTACAAACTTCCCGAAAATCGATGTTTCATTTAACAAGTTGTTACTTGGCGATTTGTTGTTGTTGTTTAAATTTCAAGGGTAAAGTAAACAGTTGATTACAACTGATAAAATACAGCATATATATATATGTGTGGTTTATATAAAATCAAAAAAATTTAATCATTTTATTTCAGCTTAGAAACTTGAAGTTTCGAGACAGCCTCACGATGTACTTTATAAACTGAATAAATCATTAACAGGACGTTAAATTTTGTCGTCAAATTTACAAATAATCATACAAGTTTGTTAACCAATAACTGAACATGTTTTGTGAATTGTTCATCATACAGTGGTTTTTAGTACGTTTTTCTCAGCCAAGTAAAAATAAACAAAAACTATAAAAATGTGAGCAAAGAAACGATAGAAAACGAAGGTAATATGATAGTATGGATCACAATTATCATTTTACTTAAAAACACATTTAGTGTAAATATGAATTGATTTTAGAAAAGACAATTTCTTCAAAACCTTTATCAAGAGTTGAGTCTGAAATTGTAAGGACGTCTGTCTAGCTACGAACAACTACTTTACTAAGAGAAATTGTAGCAGTATGTTTTATCGACATGAAAATAAAATAAAGCACTGAGATGTTATAAAATATTGATGTTTCAAAATCCTTACATAAAAAATAAGAAAAATGGTCAATAAACTAATACTGAGAATAAAAGTTAACACTAAATGAGACAACGTTTTAAAGAAAACAATGTTTTATGACTAGGTTTGGAAAAAAGGCATTTAAGAATGAAAATAGGATATGTATATATGTAAGATATAACATGTTAAAGATATACAGAAGGTTAAAATAGATGATATAGTAAGATGTAAGATATGACATGTGGAAGAAGGTTAAGATAGATGATATAGTAAGATGTAAGATATGACATGTGGAAGAAGGTTAACATAGATGATATTGTAAGATGTAAGATATGACATGCGGAAGAAGGTTAAGATAGATGATATAGTAAGATGTAAGATATGACATGTGGAAGAAGGTTAACATAGATGATATTGTAAGATGTAAGATATGACATGTGGAAGAAGGTTAAGATAGCT